>NW_027039963.1:26021-125000 GCF_034236695.1 Oncorhynchus nerka
ACCACAAAGGGCAGGTGACAGAAATGACCCAGCGCCCACCGAACCAGGCTGTTCTGCATGAGCAGCAGCAGCTACTGTCGGAAGTACTGTTGGAACAGACTTTTCCTATGAGACCCAACAGGAGCCACAAGCTGTCAAAGTACTTTCATCCCTGGGTGAGCAGCTTCTCGAAGAGTGTTCTCTTCCTGAAGATGGACTGCTTCAACCCCTTAGGAGTATCCAGAGTATCTAGTACGCTGGTGTGATGATAGAATATGTCCCTCAGTATCAACTAGAGATTAATATTAATCCACTTGTTATTCTAGTTAGGCAAATGTTAATTTATCATCACCATGTTCCAAAGAATTCTGTTTCTATAAAGTTTTATTGCAGTTGAAAATGATGTGTGGTGTGTGTTGTTGGTTTCTTGTGAGCTATGAAGTATACCCTTTTAGTAGAATGTTTATTTCTTCATTGGATTTGTTGATTTGTTGACCAAGGAGAAGAGGTAAGTGCTGAGCGGACTAATATAAGTGAAGTTCCGATTCAAATTTGTATTAATCCGAAGGTGGCACATCTGACTCACAATTAGGTGTCATAATTCTTCACGTTTTCAATGTATAGCAACACTGACAAATTCTAAGGTGGAACTATTTGTACTACAACATTGGAAATGAGGATCTATCTAAACACAGTGGTTATGAATTGCGAGAATGCTGAACAACATTTTCTGACCAATAGGCTTGTTTGTCGTAATATTTGGCAAAAGGTTTCTTCGCTTGAGTCAAGAGGCCCTGTCTCAACTTGCACTTGTAAGGGAAGCAGACAGCTGCAGATTTAATATAACTGCTGGGTTACACGATAACCAGGTCTCTCTTGCCAAAAGAACCGACTTTTGCAAGAAAGTCCTGATAGTGCCACATAACACAACGCTTATATAATTCTTCCTTTTAAAATGACCCCTTTATCTGGAATAGATGTAGTGTTGCCTTACATTTTCTGAAATGTGAATGACATTTGCTTAGCCTTCAAACTGTGCTTCGTTTAAAATACCGTTGGTTGGACTGCGAGGCAGTGACTGTATTCCACATGGGGGCACTAAAGGTCTGTTACGAAAGGAGGTTGAACACTTTGTACCTTGACACCATCTGAACTTACACACAGCCTCAACTATTTAAATGACAGAAAATGTCATATCTGCTCTCACACAGTACATTAATAGATGATGATCCCTTGGGTTTTTCACAGTCCATCATAATAAGTACTTATTGGCAAC
Organism: Oncorhynchus nerka; assembly: GCF_034236695.1. Classification (NCBI taxonomy): domain Eukaryota; kingdom Metazoa; phylum Chordata; class Actinopteri; order Salmoniformes; family Salmonidae; genus Oncorhynchus; species Oncorhynchus nerka. The sequence goes on from NW_027039963.1 coordinate 27,277, forward strand.
TTATGTGTTGTTGTCTAAGGTTCATTCCAAAACGGTTAGTTAGTTAGGTTAGTTAGGCTACATGTGATCGTGCGTCACCATAACTGAACATGACCTTCTTTCTTTCACGGTTTCACGTCATGGTGCAAGTATTTGTATAAACTGGGAAACATTTGCACACATTTCAATTTCTCTGGCCGGCAGTGAAGGGGTTAATCAGCTGTGTGCTCTCAGTATACCCTCACTAGCAGAATCTGTCTGCCACAGCTTCGGCGCTAATCTTCTATCACAGCGCTGAAAACCAGAGGTGTTTCCAGAGGACAACAACACAGAGCTGGTTAGAGAAGCTTCAAACCAAACCACGTACGCACACATACACACACACACACACACAGAACTTGGAGCAGTTGACCTCCACAGAATGTGAACATTAGCCACTAATATCTGACATCAGTATAGTTTATAGAAGTGTATCTGTTTGTCTCTGTCTTTCAGTTTCTGTTTAGACTACATCAAAGATAGAGAAGCTGTGCAGCCACACCATGTTCAATCATGTTACCTAATTAGCTAGCTAGCTAGCTGACAATCTGGTTGACCTGTAGCATATAGACATTTGTTGGCACAGAAAGAAAGGGGATTTAAAAATGATTGATTGAAATTCCCCCCACCACATTCTGACTGGGTTAATAACTTAATATTAAGTTAATATGGACCCATTGTCTTAGACTTGAAATATTGGACCGGGATTCAAACACAGGGACTCTTATTTCAGCCACAGGGACTTGTGACTCGACTCGACTCAAACATTGATGACTTTGACTCAAGAGTTAGCCATAGGGTCTTGTGAATTGACTCAGACTTATGCTTTAGTGACTCGACTACAACACTGCTGCCATGACATGGCTACTACTACTGCTACAACTAACAATTCTAGCAAGGGGTACCCCAGCTTGGATACACTTTTCTGCTGCTCCCTCAAAAGCATTAAGCAGACATTTTTATTATATCTCCCAACTCATAACTCCCTGTTGGGGTGAGTCTATCTACAAATAAACGCTGCAAGAAGATAACAACAGCTAACACAGGAAGCTGAAATCCTGGGGTCCGCCTTATGTTCCCTCAGTTCTACCCCATTTTGAACAGATGCTTTCATCCATGACCAGGCCATGTTTTGGCAGTTTTGCTGCACTAGGCAAGACAATTGCAGACATTCTCCAATCCGGCAAAAAAATAGGCCTATAGTGTACAGTGTCGGCCTATAATGTCATTTTATAACTAGGCCTACCATAAGATAGCCTACCATTTTTAAAACATGCAGTTGCATTGGATTTATTAACCTAGGATTTATTAACCCCTCTTCAAAGGGGGAGACACCCTGGACCCAAACTGTTACAGACCTATATCCATCCTGCCCTGCCTATCTAAGGTCTTCGAAAGCCAAGTCAACAAACAGGTCACTGACCATCTCGAATCCCACCGTACCTTCTCCGCTGTGCAATCTGGTTTCCGAGCCGGTCACGGGTGCACCTCAGCCACACTCAAGGTACTAAACGATATCATAACCGCCATCGATAAAAGACAGTACTATGCAGCCGTCTTCATCGACCTTGCCAAGGCTTTCGACTCTGTCAATCACTGTATTCTTATCGGCAGACTCAGTAGCCTCGGTTTTTCGGATGATTGCCTTGCCTGGTTCACCAATTACTTTGCAGACAAAGTTCAGTGTGTCAAATCGGAGGACATGCTGTCCGGTCCTCTGGCAGTGTCTATGGGGGTGCCACAGGGTTCAATCCTCGGGCCGACTCTTTTCTCTGTATATATGAATGATGTTGCTCTTGCTGCGGGCGATTCGCTGATCCACCTCTACGCAGCCGACACCATTCTATATACTTCCGGCCCGTCCTTGGACACTCTGCTATCTAACCTCCAAACGAGCTTCAATGCCATACAACACTCCTTCCGTGGCCTCCAACTGCTCTTAAACGCTAGTAAAACCAAATGCATGCTTTTCAACCGTTCGCTGCCTGCACCCGCACGCCTGACCAGCATCACCACCCTGGATGGTTCCAACCTTGAATATGTGGACATCTATAAGTACCTAGGTGTCTGGCTAGACTGTAAACTCTCCTTCCAGACTCATATCAAACATCTCCAATCGAAAATCAAATCAAGAGTCGGCTTTCTATTCCGCAACAAAGCCTCCTTCACTCACGCCGCCAAACTTACCCTAGAAAAACTGACTATCCTACTGATCCTTGACTTCGGCGATGTCATCTACAAAATTGCTTCCAACACTCTACTCAGCAAACTGGATGCAGTTTATCACAGTGCCATCCGTTTTGTCACTAAGGCACCTTATACCACCCACCACTGCGACTTGTATGCTCTAGTCGGCTGGCCCTCGCTACATATTCGTCGCCAGACCCACTGGCTCCAGGTCATCTACAAGTCCATGCTAGGTAAAGCTCCGCCTTATCTCAGTTCACTGGTCACGATGGCAACACCCATCCGTAGCACGCGCTCCAGCAGGTGTATCTCACTGATCATCCCTAAACCTCATTTGGCCGCCTTTCGTTCCAGTTCTCTGCTGCCTGTGACTGGAACGAATTGCAAAAATCGCTGAAGTTGGAGACTTTTATCTCCCTCACCAACTTCAAACATCTGCTATCTGAGCAGCTAACCGATCGCTGCAGCTGTACATAGTCTATCGGTAAATAGCCCACCCATTTTTACCTACCTCATCCCCATACTGTTTTTATTTATTTACTTTTCTGCTCTTTTGCACACCAATATCTCTACCTGTACATGACCATCTGATCATTTATCACTCCAGTGTTAATCAGCAAAATTGTAATTATTCGCCTACCTCTTCATGCCTTTTGCACACAATGTATATAGACTCCCCTTTTTTTTCCTACTGTGTTATTGACTTGTTAATTGTTTACTCCATGTGTAACTCTGTGTTGTCTGTTCACACTGCTATGCTTTATCTTGGCCAATAAAAAACTGAACACCTCACTGATACTGACTGTGTAAGCTACAAACCCAAATTGTCTAAGGAAATGTAGGTGACTGTCACGGTTTTCGTCCTTTTCTTCTGAGGAGGAGTAGGAAGGATCGGACCAATACGCAGCGTGGTAAGTGTTCTCATATTTTTAATCAAAACTGAACCCTACACAAATTGAAACCGAAACAGTTCTGTGTGGAAAACACAGACACAGAAAACAATCACTGATAACCAAAATGGGGAAAACAGGCTACCTAAGTATGATTCTCAATCAGAGACAACGATCGATCGACAGCTGCCTCTGATTGAGAACCATACCAGGCCAAACACAGAAATACAACATAGAAAAAAGAACATAGACTACCCACCCCAACTCACGCCCTGACCAAACTAACACAAAGACATAATAAAGGAACTAAGGTCTGAACTTGACAGTGACAGTAATAATATTGCACACATATTCAGAAATCTGCAAGTTTTTATACTACTTCTATATTGCACCGTTACCAACATGATCTTTTTTTTTTAAATCAATTAATTTCCCTGTAATCTGCTGAGATTGTGAACGTTTTCAGGCTTTGAAGGGAGTTTTGACTGGATTTACTAGAAATGTGAAATTGACCTGGCAAGCCTGTCTCTGCCTGAGCATGATCACAACAAAAGTAGCTGTGCAGCACGTTTTTTAAAGGAAGAGGAGGATGGTTGCAGACGTTGCATTCATGCAAGAAGGTAAGCTATTAACTAAACTGTTAACGAATATGTTAACTAAAATTGTATGTGGTGTATTGGCAAGCAATGTATGTTCCCTTTGTCTTTATTTGTAATTAATGTTAGCTCATGTATGTCTTTCGGTGGAATCCAACATGCATTGACAATGTCCGAAAGCCGCATTGTATCAGATATACTTCATCATGAGATTGAAATTGGTAGGCTCATCCAAACAATTCATTAACGTGCAATTGTTACTTTGCATGTTTTTACCTTATATTTATTTACTGCTTGCTAATGATTAGCGTGCTAGCTAGCGGTTAGCGTGCTAGCTAACGGTTAGTGTGCTAGTTTAGCATAATTGGTCAAAATGTCTTTGATTCAGAATACATGTTTGTGGTTAACCCAATGTTGCATGCATTGGAAAATAATATTGCCAGTGTAACTTGAATTGGTTTACAAGCTAGCTAGAAAAGCCAGTTCCTTTTCATCTGTTTTGTCAAGTCATAAGCATGCATGTGTGCTGAAATATTTAAATAAATCGCCTAATTTAATTATTTTATTTACGTTTTGGCAGTTTTTTTTATCACCCTTTCTTACCCAAAGAGAAATACTTTGCTAGTTAGTTTGGCTTTGCACTCAAAAGAGTGAAACACCACAACAGGAATAAGGATTGTGTAAAGTGTCAAATTTGGTAGGACTGCCAATTCACATACCTTCCTTTAGCCATATCACTCATACTGTTTCTCGTTTAGTCCATCCATAAAAGCAGATGTGCTTTAGTTGCATCCAGGAACTTGTATAATGTGCTTATGTTATGCTTATACTTGCTTTTTTACCTTGAAAGTGGAAAAGGAAATTGTAATAGATGTTTGTGGGACCTCATTCAGTCAATGATAACAGTCATTGGTGTCCCCCAGCCCATCCCCTTTGTTGTGTGCCGAGCAATCTTGTCATTCTTTTAGAATCTTGTCTTTCTTTACGAAGGCACTGCAGAGGCTAAGAAGACATATGGAAACTCTAAAAGAAACATAATTCAACGTGTAGGCCAGATTTGAAAAGGAAATAATAAATCCCGAAGCTCAGGTTTGTCAGTTGTTTAGAATGAGGATACTGGGGATTGTGTAATCATATTCAATTGCCTAAGTGGCACATGACTAATTTAATATTATTGTATCCTTAGATGTCATACACCGAGGCTGCCAGTACCTCTGGATCGATTGTCCATGTGTTGGATGATGCACAACCGTTGGTCAGAACTGACAGTGTTTACGTAAGTTTGTGTCATTCAAAACCAGCACATCGTTCTTGTGAATCTGCTTTGTAAATCAAAGACAGGCAAGTCTGCACTTTCATCCCATATTCATTGTATTGTAACAAAATGTGAAGTAGAGGAGCACAGAGCCATAACTAATCAAAATGTCCAAATACTTTGTGTTATCTCTCTAGTTATCTAAGATGCTTTTTTTCTGCAATACAGTTTACCAAAGCTATGCTTGGATACAAGACTGATGACTCGATATCTAGTATTGACAATAGTGAAGATGGTTATGTCCCAGGGCCATCAGGATCATCAGAGGAAGGCAGTTTCTATGAAGAAAATCTGACCGGTATGCCTATACCTATACCTCTGATATGTCAGTGCATTTTCACTCTGTAGTCAAATGACATGTTATTGGTCACATGTACATGGTTAGCAGATGTTTATACGAGTGTAGCGAAATGCTTGTGCTTCTATTTCCGATTGTGCAGTAATATCTAACAAGTAATCTTAACAATTTCACAACAACTACCTTATCTCTTCAACCGATCGCTTCTCTGCTGCCAATGACTGGAACGAACTGCAAAAATCACTGAAGCTGGAGACTCATATCTCCCTCATTAGCTTTAAGCACCAGCTGTCTGAGCAGCTCATAGATCACTGCACATAGCCCTCCTGTAATTAGCCCATCCAACTACCTCATCCCCATACTGTTATCGATTTGATTTATTTAGCTCCTTTGCACCCCAGTATCTCTACTTGTACACTCATCTTCTGCACATCTATCACTCCAGTGTTTTAATTGCTATATTGTAATTATTTTGCCACTATGGCCTATTTATTGCCTTACCTCTGTTATCCTACCTCATTTGCACACACTGTATATATACGTTTTCTATTGTATTATTGACTGTATGTTTGTTTATTCCATGTGTAACTCTGTGTTGTTTGTTGCACTGCTTTGCTTTATCTTGGCCAGGTCGCAGTTGTAATTGAGAACTTGTTCTCAGCTAGCCTACCTGGTTAAATAAAGGTGAAAATACTAAATACACACCAGTGTAAAGGAATGAATAAGAATCTGTACATGTAAGTATATGGATGAGGGAGATACAGAAGATAGTATAGAGTACAGTATATACATATGAGATGAGTAATGTAGCGTATGTAAACAGTTTATAAAGTGGCATTGTTAAAAGTGACTAGTGATCAATTTATTACATCCAATTTTGAATTATTAAAGTGGCTAGAGATTTGAGTCAGTATGTAAGCAGCAGCCACTCAATGTTAGTGATGTTTGATGGCCTTGAGATAGAAGCTGTCTCCCGGTCCCAGCTTTGATGCACCTGTACTGACCTCACCTTCTGGATGGTTGCCTGGGTGAACAGGCAGTGGCTCCCGGGTGGTTGTTGTCCTTGATGATCTTTTTGGCCTTTCTGTGACATCGGATGGTGTAGTTGTCCTGGAGGGCAGGTAGTTTGCCCCCGGTGGTGCGTTGTGCAGACCTCACTACCCTCTGGAGAGCCTTACGGTTGTGGGCGTACCAGGCGGTGATACAGCCCGACAGGATGCTCTCGATTGTGCATCTGTAAAGGTTTGAGTGTTTTTGGTGACAAGCCAAATTTCTTCAGCCTCCTGAGGTTGAAGAGGCGCTGTTGCGCCTTCTTCAACATACTGTCTGTGTGGGTGGACCATTTCAGTTTGTGTACGCCGAGGAACTTGAAACTTTCCACCTTCTCCACTACTGTCCCGTCGAAGTGGATAGGGGAGTGCTCCCTCTGCTGTTTCCTGAAGTCCACGATCATCTCCTTCGTTTTGTTGACGTTGAGTGTGAGGTTATTTTCCTGACACCACACTCCGAGAGCCCTCACCTCCTCCCTGTAGGCTGTGTCGTCGTTGTTGGTAATCAAGCCTACCACTGTTGTGTCGTCTGCAAACTTGATGATTGAGTTGGAGGTGTACATGGCCACACAGTCATGGGTGAACAGGGAGCACAGGAGAGGGCTGAGAATGCATCCTTGTGGGACCCCAGTGTTGAGGATCAGTGGGGTGGAGATGTTGTTTCCTACCCTCACCACCTGGAGGTGGCCCGTCAGAAAGTCCAGGACCCAGTTGCACAGGGCGGGGTCGAGTTTGGAGGGTACTATGGTGTTAAATGCTGAGCTGTAATTGATGAACATCATTCTTAGATAGGTATTGCTCTTGTCCAGATGGGTTAGGGCAGTGTGATTGCGATTGCGTCGTTTGTGGACCTATTGGGGCCGTAAGCAAATCGGAGTGGGTCTAGGGTGTCAGGTAAGGTGGAGGTGATATGATCCTTGACTAGTCTCTCAAAGCACTTCATGATGACGGAAGTGAGCGCTACGGGCCGATAGTCATTTAGCTCAGTTACATTAGCTTTCTTGGGAACAGGAACAATGGTGGCCCTCTTGACGCTTGTGGGTACAGCAGACTGGGATAGGGATTGATTGAATATGTCTGTAGGCACACCAGCCAGCTGGTCTGCGCATGCTCTGAGGACACTGCTAGCGAATCCGTCTGGGCCGGCAGCCTTGCGAGGGTTAACACGTTTAAATGTTTTACTCACATTGGCTGCGGTGAAGGAGAGCCCGCAGGTTTTGGTAACGGGTCGTGTCAGTGGCACTGTATTGTCCTCAAAGCGAGCAAAGAAGTTGTTTAATTTGTCTGGGAGCAAGACGTCAGTGTCCGCGACGGGGCTGGTTTTCTTTTTATAATCCGTGATTGACTATAGACCCTGCCACATAGGTCTCGTGTCTGAGCCGTTGAATTGCGACTACTTTGTCTCTATACTGACGCTTAGCTTGTTTGATTGCCTTGCGGAGGGAGTAGCTACACTGTTTGAATTCGGTCATGTTTCCGGTTGCCTTGCCATGATTAAAAGCAGTGGTTCGTGATTTCAGTTTTGTGCGAATGCTGCCATCTATCCACGTTTTCTGGTTGGGGAAGGTTTTAATAGTCACTGTGGGTACAACCTCACAGATGCACTTGCTAATAAATTCACTCACCGAATCAGCGTATACATCAATGTTGTTGTCTAAGGCTATCCACAACATATCCCAGTCCACGTGATCGAAGCAATCTTGAAGTGTGGAATCAGATTGGTCGGACCAGCATTGAACAGACCTGAGCACGGGCGTTTCCTGTTTTAGTTTCTGTCTATAGGCTGGGAGCAACAAAATCGAGTCGTGGTCAGATTTGCGACTCGTTTATCATAAGACACACACCCCCGCCCTTCTTCTTACCAGAGAGATGTTTGTTTCTGTCGGCGTGATGCGTGAAGAAACCGAGTGGCTGTACTGAGTCTGATAACGTATCCAGAGTGAGCTATGTTTCCGTGAAACAGAGAATGTTACAATTGTCTACCTCGTTGTCAAGAGACTGGACATTGGCGAGTAGTATACTCGGGAGCGCTGAGCGACGTGCCCGTCTACGGAGCCTGACCAGAAGACCGCTCCGTCTTCCCCTTCTGGTGCGCCATTGTTTTTGGTCGCCTTCTGGAATCCGATCCATTGTCCTGGGTGGTGGTCCAAACAGAGGATCCGCTTTGGGAAAGTCATATTCCTGGTCAGTATGTTGGTAAGTTGACGTTGCTCTTATATCCAATTGTTCTTCCCGGCTGTATGTAATAAGACTTAAGATTTCCTGGGGAACAGTGGAAGAAATAGACATTAAAAAACAAAATACTGCATAGTTTCCTAAGAACGCGAAGCGAGGCGACCATCTCTGTCAGTTAGTGTATTTCCAACCATGCCAGCACAGAACGGTTCAGTTTGGATTGTACAGTGGTGTGAAAAAGGTTAGGATCCACCCTGATGGAGTCTGCCTTCATTTCAGCATGGTATTGCGCGTTCCCCTCTCACTACATGGCTGTATCTGTGGGAACCACGCCCACACAAACACGGGAGAGAGAGAGAGAGAGAGAGAGAGAGAGAGAGAGAGAGAGAAAAGGAAAAGGAGGCAGTGGATTCATGAACCGTGACAGTGTGGCTGTAGCCGTCCCTCTCATACCATATTCAATAGGCTTGAATGGCACAGCTGTTATAAACCTGCATTTTGAGTTGCTCCAACAGTTATCGCTTATGGATTGGTTCATAGGTTGGATTGGGTGAAACTGACATGATTTCCACTGATGTTTTCCAGGAGAGATGTCAGCGATTCGGGCCAATGACCAAGGGAAAGCTGGGACAAAAGAGAGGTTCACACGGTAAAGATGTTTCCTACTGTCTTCAGTCAGTGCATTTTCACTCTGTAGTGTCAACTTATGGCCGTACTGTGCTGGTCCAATCCTGTCTTTATCAGTTAGTGTATTTCCAACCATGCCAGCACAGAACGGTTCAGTTTGGATTGGACACAAGTCAAGACATTAGATCTGGAACTAGTGTGTCAGGATAGATGATAACACAGAAGGATTACCACGCTTTACATTGTTTTTCTTGAGGGAGGGAACTTGATTTAATAGGTATTGCTTTTATTAGAAGGTTTACATTGCAAACAGATTGTTGGGCTTAGATTCCATACAGATTGAGTCTGCCTTGATGTCAGCATTGCACATTCTCCTCTCACATCCTTATTTATGTAGTTATTTAGTTGGGATTGTTAGTTTAATTTCAACACACTCTCTGCAGATACAGCTGTAACCTTGTAGAGTTCATACAGAGAGATGTTCAAGTACTGTATTGTAGGCAACATTTATTTAATGTAGTCATTCATAATGCCATCTCTTTAGAAAGTTGACAAAGGAACTAAAAGGTTTTGGTCGACAATAGAGGTGGATGCAGTTGAAGATTCCTTGATGAACTTTATCCGAATGGGGAAAAATGCCTGGAAAACGCATGCATTTCTGCTTCTCCCCAAGCGCTAGTAAACAGGGACTGCAGAGCAGTACAGTTCTATGTACACAACAGAATAGTTGCAGATCAGAGAAAATAAGTGTATGAGATGCTTCTGGCTATCTTGGTGTACTTCTGAGGATTTAATGGGACTTACTTGACTTAAGCTCATAGGCAGATGACGAATGTCCTCTTTCTCACTGTTCAGGAGAAGTTTTTCCAGGTGGATGGTTCACTTTTGGAGTGACTAAGGTCTCAAGAATACAAAGCCTGCTGACTTTGAATGTTACAGAAAAATAAAGAAAATTCTAAACTATTAATCTGTTACTTGGATATATTGAATCCATTACTAAAATGGTTGTTCCAGTTTAAATACTTTAATGAAGAACTACACTACAGCCGTTGAGTTGCCTTCCGTGTTGCATCATTCTGGCATTCTGCATGAATATTTTCAGTCATAAAATAGAAATAATGTGTCAAATATCAAGAATTTAAAATGGTTAATTATTTTACGCTTCCATTAGGTACAACTTAGGCAGTTGGATAGCTTTTATATATTTCATAGGATGCATTCTGTCGATGGCTGATGGCAAAGCATTGCAATGCATTGAGACAGACTCAATCTCTAGCCACTTTAATAATGAATCATTTGATGTAATAAATGTATCACTAGTCACTTAAACAATGCCACTTTATATAATGTTTACATACCCTACATTTCTGCCATTTAAATAGTTGAGGCTGTGTGTAAGTTTATAGATGGTGTTCAAGGTACAAAGTGTTCAACCTCCTTTCTTACCGACCTTTAGTGCCCCCTGTGGAATATCACGTGTCATTACATGGGCATCAACATGTGTTTTTGAGGGTTGAAAAAAAAACATGGATAATGTTAGAATAAAATCATGCCGAGGAAGCTTTATTCAAAAGACGAAGGATGAGACACGACGTGTCGTACAGTGTCAGGATTCAGTTCAGAAAAACGATACAGTCACTGCCTCGTAGTCCAACCAACAGTATTTTAAACTAAGCACAGTTTGAAGGCTAATCAAAAGTCATTCATATTTCACAAACGTAAGGCAACACTACATCTATTCCAGATGAAGGGGTGCTTTTTATTCGTATAAAATAATAATTTATATAAGCGTTGTCTTATGTGGCACTATCCAGGTCTTTCTTGCAAAAGTGGGTTCTTTTGGCAAGAGAGACCTGGTTACCACAGAACCCAGCAGTTATATTTCATCTGCAGCTGTCTGCTTCCCTTACATGTGCAAGTTGAGACAGGCCCTTTTGACTCAAGCAAAGAGAACTTTGGCCAAATATTATGACAAACAAGCCTACTGGTCAGAAAATGTTGTTCAGCATTCTCGCATTTCATAAACACTGTGTTTGGATAGATCCTCATTTCCAATGCTGTAGTACAAATAGTTCCACCTGAGAATTTGTCAGTGTTGCTATATATTGAAAATGTGAGGAATTTTGGCACTATGGTGTGAGTCAGATGTGCCTCCTTCGGATTAATACAAAATTGAATCGGAAATTCACTTATATTCATCCGGTCAGCACTTACCTCTTCTCTTTGGTCAACAAATCCAATGAAGAAATAAACATTCTACTAAAAGGGTATACTTCATAGCTCACAAGAAACCAACAACACACACCACAGATCATTTAACTGCAATAAAACTTTATAGAAACAGAATTCTTTGGAACATGGTGATGATAAATTAACATTTGCCTAACTAGAATAACAAGTGGATTAATATTAATCTCTAGTTGATACTGAGGGACATGTTCTGTCATCACACCAGCGTACTAGATACTCTGGATACTCCTAAGGGGTTGAAGCAGTCCATCTTCAGGAAGAGAACACTGTTCGAGAAGCTCCACACCCCAGGGATGAAAGTACTTTGACAGCTTGTGGCTCCTGTTGGGTCTCATAGGAAAAGTCTGTTCCAACAGTACTTCCGACAGTAGCTGCTGCTGCTCATGCAGAACAGCCCGGATCGGTGGGCGCTGGATCATTTCTGTCACCTGCCCTTTGTGGTTGAAAGGGCAGTGGAGGTAAAAGGGCAGTGTCGTCAGGGTTTGGCCGGGGTAGGTCGTCATGGTAAATAAGAATTTGTTCTTAACTAACTGCACAATTTAAATAAAGGTAAAAAATAAATAAAATGAAGGTGTGCGTGACCCCTTACAACTGGCTTTGCTCAATCTCTTCAGAAAGAGACTCTTCATCCACCTCCAAGATCGAGGGCAGTGATGGAGAGACACACACTGGGAACAAAGGTCCAGACTTAAAGTTAACGTCCCAGTGAATGGGCTTCACTCTCTTCCTGCGCCCTCGTTGGCTATTCTCCCGCTCTGCCTTGGCACGGGAGGCGGGCATGTGCCCCCGCTTGATAGGAGGCTGTTCTGCCAGTGGGACCAAGGGGGTCAAGAGGGTATCAAAGGGGCACTTCTCGCCCGCTTGCACGGCTCTCCTAGTCAGCAAAGGGGAGTGGTCGGTGCGACCTGTGTGGCTGGGCGTAGGTCTGGTCAGGGGGTGACAGCCATCATCTCCACAGACTAAAGGTGGACCACAGAGGAACAACCTCTCAGTGCTACTGAAGGACAGGGGCTCAGAGGGTAATATGATTTGTTTGTCACCCAGTTGCTCTGGTAGCTGCTGGTCCAGCATAGCAGACTGGATCTGTAAGAGCTGGATCCTCTTCGACACACGCCGTGTTCTGACATTGGCAGGCCGGGCTGGCGCTGGGGAGGCAGGTGGGGCAGGCACTCGGCTGGAAGGAACCGGAGAAGCAGATGGAATAGGCACCAGAAGATCAGGCACATGGCTGACCATTGGGGTAGGCAATGGGATGGCCATCTGGGCAGGTGAGGCTGACACTGCAATGGTTGGCAGCACAGGGAAAGAATTGGTGCTCTCCCTCCTACCCATAGAGTTTATAAGCTCTAAGGTCTGATTAGGGAACCTCAGAGTGCTGCCATCAGTATGTCTTGTTATCCTAGCTATCCCGGTCTTGGGTCGAGCCAGGCTTCTGCTGGCCTGGACCTCAGGCTGGAGGTCATCCACAGGAGAACATGGCGGCTGCAAGAGGCTGCCGTCGGACAGAGACCGTCTGGCCTGAGCAGGAGGAGAGCGGGGCCTTTGGTCCTGGATGTTAGACCTCTGGAGAGGATTGGCCTGGATCCTGATCTCAGACTGCCTGCATGGAGTCCCAGATAAAGGAGCTACTGCCTTGGCTGCAGTGGAGCATATTTTGGGCCTCCTAGGGATGCTTCCTGGTGTCTGTGGTCTGCTGGATTTAACCTCTGGCTCCTTGTGGCTGGAGGTCAATGTGCTCCCTCCGGTTTTGGTTTCAACCGGACCCAGACGCTTGCTACCCATCTGTCCCTCCAGCTGCAGACGAGGCATGCGAGGCACCTTGAGGGTGTTTTTGTTACTTTGGGCATTGAGAGAGGTCACAGTGAGCATTGGGAGCCTGATGGGTGGAGTGGCCAATGGAAGCCTTCCCATGTCAGCCCTCTCTTTAGTCACATCCATGTTGTGGAAGTGGGATCGGCTATTCTTTCTCCCTGGTGGCGTTGGCTGTAGGACAATATCACTGGCACACCGGACACTGAGGATGTCTGTCAGGCTGTTCTCAGAACTGTTCTGACTGGTCTCTTGTGTCCTCGTCCTGGACTTCCTTCTGTCTTTCATGGCTGTGAGAGTCACAGTGGAGGAGCAAACAACATGTTTGAGAATAAGAATATAGAATAAATTACATATATTACAATTGAATTTGATCAAAGTTGTTATTATAAACTAGTGTTTCTCCACTTTCAAAGGACATACCAATTCCTGCCAAAATGTTCACAAACTCTTTAAAATGAAAGATTCACAGACTAAGGCCTACCTTCAATTTGGACTTCCAGATAATTTGCACACGTAGGATTTGACTATACAGTTTCAACAAAATATTATTGAAAACAGAAACACAAGACCACAATACCTACTTTAAAGAAATACTTTTTTTGTCACAAATCACAAAACATAACAGTTTTTCTTACAGTTATTGATCAAATAAAGTTCTCATAAGATAAAAGTAGTGTATTTGAGATTATTAGGTCCTACCTCAGTTCAGGAAGAGCATCAATGACCTGTCTATGGAATTTCTTATTTTAACAAAAGAATGCTTCATTATGACATCATGTACATTATGACATAGTTGCCGTCCACATAATAAAACTTTGTCAAAACCACTTGAATAGGCATGAAATGTTAAATTAAGTACAATAGGCCTAATTCAACAATTGAATAAAAATAATCGTTTGACAGTAATTATTCAGTTTATTGTCTTTTATTTTCATTACAGTAGTGGTTTTGAATGTATTAAAATGAGAGTAGACCTAGTGAGTTACGTGGAACTCGATCGCTCATTGAACATCTGTGTGGAACGTTCACACCTGACGCCACACAGACGCCTTTGAAAAACATTCACGATTTTAGTTTCATATTCAACTTATTACTGCCAATACATTCCCAGTACTGAAATAAATCTGACAATCGCAATTATCTATTTATTATAGCATCCTCTTAGAACGAGAATCACTGTGGTGTCAATGTTTTTGATTATGTCCAAGTAGGAACATAGCTACAAGTATTTTGATTTCTATACTATAATAGTAGTAGTTGTGTGTGTTTTCCTGTCGTGCATTTGTTTTGAGTCAACGCTAAACCCACAATATTTTGGTTCCATTTGGTATTAGCACCGTCAATAGGGGAAGTGACATGCCTGATGCCTAAATTAATGTTGTCGACCAAACACATTTCAATTTCACTTTTGAAATACAATAAATAGCCTGTTAATCTGTCGACAAAACAAGTTAATAAATTATATGTTGGCTTCACGTCTCCAACTCAACCGTATGCTAAATGTAAATAAACTAAAAGCTAAAATGTAAATAACCAGTGGTGGAAAAAGTACTCAATTGTCATACTTTTTTTTTTACAATATAGTTATTGGCATTTCTTTTCTTTTTTTCTTTTACAATTTAACAATCATCAGAAAATGATACAGATAATGCCCCGTTATTCCTTCCACCTAAACAAAACACCATGCTACATGGGAGCATATTGTGCAAAACCCTTCCCTCCCCAACACAGGAACACCCCTCTACCGATATTAGCTTCACTGATTAACAATAAAAAAAGAAACAGAATGACCTTCACATTCCATGCTAGAAAATAAATGAATCAACACAAAAACAAATAATAATAGATTCATGAAGAAAGTAGTAATGAGGCAGCTAAGGTGACGTCTCTAGAAACTACTGAAAGTCCCCCCAGACATCAGTAAATTCAAAGGGTTTATTACGTCAATTGTATGTTATTCTATCAGATGGAATATAGGAAGATAGTTCTTTTAGCCACATCTGCTTGCTTGGCGGAGTGTCACTCTTCCATATAATAGCTGTGCATTTATTGGCTGCAATGACTGCCAATTGAATGAATCTGGTTTTACTACAAATATTAACTGGTAGAACAGAATCATCTCCAAGAAGAATAAGGGAAGGATCTAGTGGTACCGTCATGTTAGTGACCTGTGATAAGATCTGAATAATGTCTTTCCAATAATTGCTTAGTTCAGGGCAGGACAAAAACATATACATAACTGTGCACACTCCTGTTTTACACCTTGGGCAAAATGTTAAATATTTAGAAGTGATCTTGTACAGTCTCTCTGGTGTAAAGTAGACCCTATGTAAAATATTGAATTGCATCAACTTGTGCCTTGTGTTAAATGAAAGACTCTGAGCATCTAAAAAGAGCTTTCCCCATTTCTAATTCTCAAATATGAGACCAAGGTCATCATGCCACTTCATGCAAGTTTTCAGAGGTTCATCATTCCCCAACATAGCTTGAAGCCTCGAGTTCATGTAGGAAATGAAACCTTTTACCCCTTTCCTCTCCAGCCACAGTTGATCAGTTTTAGGTTTACTCATGGGCTGAATCCTACCTCCCTGCTGAGTGGCAATATAATGCCTAACCTGTAGGTACTTGAAGAAAAGAGTTTGAGGTAACTTAAAATGAGATGCCAGTTGTTGAAAGGATAGTAGTTCACCTTCTCTATAGAGATTACCAAATGTTTTAATTCCTTTGTTGAACCAAGAAAATGTAATACCATCTCTCAGGGCTTTGGGAAGATGTGGTTATTATAGAAAGGTGTTTGTTCATATACAGGATGTCAACTAATGTTCGGAGGTAAATTTCTTGTTTAGTGAGGTAAAGCAAAATGTCATCGGCATATAGCGAGACCAGATGTTCACGCCCACCTATACAAACACCATGGATGGATGAGATCTAAAAGCTTCTGCCAGTGGCTCTATAGCCAAAGAAAATAGGAGCAGACTAGCGGGACAACCCTGTCTTATGCCACATGACAGGGAGAACTGTGAGGAAATGTTTCCATTAGTCAGGATCTGAGCTACCGGACATTTGTACAGTAATCTAATCAGACCTACATACTAAGGTCCGATATTCATCCTATGTAAAACTTCTAACAGGTAGTTCCATTCTATGCGGTCAAAAGCTCGTTCCGCATCTAATGATGCCGCCACTACAGATTCTTGGTCATTCTCTACATAATGCATAATATTAAATAATCTTCTGATATTATCAGGAAATGAGCGGTTTCTTACAAAGCCTGTTTGGTCCATATCAACCAAGTCCGGTAGAACCTTATCCAGTCTAAGAGCAATGAGTTTCGCAAGAATCTTATATGAAGTGTTCAATAGAGATATTGGTCTATACCAGGGGTGTCAAACTCATTTCGCATCGTGGGCCACATACGGCCTAGGGAGATGTCAAGTGGGCCGGACCATTAAAATTATACCATACTCTGCTACACTGCTCCACGAAATTGAAAATTTATGGAGTTGTATGAACAGTAGAATTCCATCACACAACTTTTGTTTTGAAGCTGCTGACTAACATTAAAGTGCACATTTTTTAAATCACCACAGTAAGGATTCATCTTCACAGAGCTGTATTCTTTCAATGCAAACAGTATCTAAGGCAGCATTTTAAAGGTGTTAGTCTAGTCTGGACTTGTATTTGTTCCTGAAACTTGGCATCTTTTGGCCTGTACAAGTGCATCAACACCAGGTGTCATGTCCTGACTAGCTGTCACTTTCAGAATGTCATTTAAGTGCTTGTTTGTGAGCCTTGAACGCATTTTTGTTTTATTGATATTCATCACTGAGAAAATTTGTTCACAAAGGTAGGTTGTCCCAAACATGCACAAAATTTTAGCAGCCAGGGCTGTTAATTTGGGGTACCCTGGTAGTAGATACTGATAAAATCTGTCCAGACCTACAGAGGCAAATTTGCCCTTCAAATCTGCATCACACTGCAAATCAATTATCTCTAGCTGAATTTCGACCGGCAGATCAGAAGCTTTAACTGTGAAAGGTGAGCGAAAAACTGAAAATTCTGTCTCAAGTTCACCAAATACCTGAAAACGTTTCTCAAACTCCCGCAGTAGTCCTGCAATTTTGTCTTTGTACCGTTTCATGTCCGCATCAGGTCTGGTCACACACACATCTCTCAGACAGGGGAAATGAGCAGGGTTGCCATTTGCCAGTTGCATCTCCCACAAAGTCAGCTTCAACTTAAATGCATGTATGTTGTCAGAAAACTGTGTGACAACTTTTTGGGCCTTGCAACATTTTGTTCAGATTGTTCAAGTGTTCAGTAATATCAACCAAGAATGCAAGGTCCCGTAGCCATTCCTGAGATTGTAATTCCAACACCGGTTTTCCTTTTTCTCCATGAACTGTCCGATTTCCTCTCGTAGATCAAAGAAATGCCTCAGCACAGCGCCTCGGCTTAACCATCTCACTTCAGTGTGGTATGGCAGGCTGTGGGTAATGTTGCTGTCGCTGAGAAGTTTGTCAAACTGACGATGGTTCAGACCTCTGGACCGGATGAAATTT
This sequence comes from Oncorhynchus nerka, assembly GCF_034236695.1. Classification (NCBI taxonomy): domain Eukaryota; kingdom Metazoa; phylum Chordata; class Actinopteri; order Salmoniformes; family Salmonidae; genus Oncorhynchus; species Oncorhynchus nerka. The sequence continues at coordinate 45,056 of NW_027039963.1, forward strand.
ACAGTGCGAACAACCACCTCCATGACGTGGTCCATTTTCAGCGACTTGCAACACAATGCCTCCTGGTGCAAAATACAGTGAAATGTCCAGAAACGATCTCCTCCATTAAGGGCTTGTACTTTGTCTTTGAACTTTGTCGCGACACCTGCTTTCTTTCCGACCATGGATGGCGGTCTGTAGCCAGGCTGACAGCGGGACCAGTCCACTCCAACTCTGTCCAATGCAGCAACGACAGAGCCGAAAATGTCCTCGGCTGTTGTGGTGTCCATCATTGGCACCAACTCAAGAAACTCTTCAGTAACAGTCAATGTCTCATCAACTCCTCGAATAAATATGGCCAGTTGGGCCACGTCTGTGATGTCATCGTCAATTGCCACGGAAAATGCAATAAATGACTTGACTCTCTGTTTCAATTGACTGTCTAAATCTGCTGATAGTTCGAAATCCTCTCTGCTATAGTATTCCTCGTCAGGCTAATATTGGCAAAAGCTTGTCGCTTCTCGGGACATACAAGTTCAGCCGCCTTCATCATGCATCGTTTAACAAAGTCACCGTCGGAATACGGCTTCGATGCTAATGCTATTTCGCTAGCAATTAGGTAGCTGGCTTTTACCGCTGCTTCACTGACTTCTCGGCTCTGGATGAAAGTTGACTGCTGTCTCAGACCCGCCAGCAATTCGTTAATCTTATCTCTTCTCAGTTGTCCTTGCAAGCCGTCATATTTTTCGCTGTGATGAGTCTCGTAGTGGCGTCGAATATTATATTCCTTCAATACCGAAACTTGTTGCAAACACACCAAGCACGAAGGTTTTCCGTGCATCTCTGTAAATAAATAGGACGTGGTCTATTTTTCTTTGAAAATTCTACACTCCTTATCTACTTTTCTCCGTTTGGATAACGACATTTTGGCTAATGAGGGTGTAGCGGAGAGGTAGAGACCAAGGTATTAACAACGTCGTAACAAGCAGCAGATGGCGCATTGATACCGTCTGCTGTTTTCAGTCTGTCTCAGTGATGCGGCTTGTCTTCTACTCTGATGGAAAGAGTGCGCCCCTTAGCGGATAATCCATGAATTGCAGCGAATTAAAAATATTAATTCCATGTCTTTTATGCATTTTTTCCACTTTCAAATTATCCTGCGGGCCTGATCGAACCTCCTTGGGGGCCGGTTCCGGCCCGCGGGCCGTATGTTTGACACCCCTGGTCTATACGACCCACAAAGCATAGGCTCAATTAGTTTGGGTATAAAGGATCGATAGAATTCAATAGGGAATCCGTCTAACCCTGGTGATTTTCCCCAGCAGTGTTGAAAATTGATTCCCTAATTTCCTCTGATGTTATCTCTTTCTCCAAGTGCTCTCTATCCTCATCAGTTAAAGTTTGTAAATTGGGTTTGTTCAAAAACTCATGCATTGTGGCAGGGGCATCCCCTTCAGACTTGTACAATGTTTCATAAAACTCCCTGAAGACTAGATTAATTTCCTCAGGACTGTGAACAACTGTGTTAATGGGTAGCTTAATAGAGCTAATAACTCTACTTGCATCCTCTCTTAACTGCCAAGGAAGCAACTTTCCTGCTTTATCTCCATGTTCGTAGTGGTTTTGTTTTGTTCTCCTGAGAGCATTTTCCACTTCATGGGTCGTCAGGGTGTTATATTCCAATCTCTTTGAGTCTAATTGTTGAGTTGAGTCGTCAAATGTTACACTATGTTCATTTTCCAGATCTGTAATTTCATTCTCCAACGAATCTACTTGAGCCTTTATACATCTTACAAGCATCTGAACTAAAGGATATGATTTTCCCCCTCAGATATGCAAGGAGAGCTTCTCATAAAATTAGGGAGGAGGCAGAGGAGTTATTGGTGCTAAAAAAATGTCTATATGAGTGTTCAGAAATGTTACAAATGTGGGACTATTTAGTAAATATGTACCAAACCTCCATCTTCTTGAGGGTGGCTGTGCTCTACAAACTGGTACTGAAGCCAGCAGGGCAGAATGATCTGATATACATCTTGGTAAGTACTTACACCCAGTAGTTAAACTTCCCCAGGCTGCAGGAATAAGAAATAAGTCTCTAGAGTAATTGTTATGGACAGGGGAGTAAAATGAGTATTCTTTAACCTTTTGGTTGTGAAATCTCCATAAGTCTACGAGTCCAAAGTGTTTCATTTCTGCTTTTAACATTTTAGCTGCCTGTGTGAGGTTGATACTATTAGAGGAAGATCTATCACTGGAAGGGTCCAGTACCAAGTTAAAATCCCCTGCCATTATTATCTCTGATGATGGGCACATTAACTTCAAAAAGATGTCTTGGTAAAATGTAGGATCATCATGGTTAGGACCATACACAACCACAATGGTAAAGGGCTCAGTATTAATGAAACCTTGAATGATCACAAACCTACCCCCTTTGTCTTTATTCTGAGATTGTATCTGAAAAGGGCAATGCTTATTAATGAGTATGGCCACCCCTCATGCCCCGACATTTGAAAGATGAATAATGCACTTGGCCCACCCACGCTCTTCAGTTTATCATGCTCAGCATCAGTCAGGTGTGTCTCCTGAAGAGCTATATCAACCTTATGCTACTTTAGATCATTCAGAATGCGTTTACGCTTGACTGGGCATTTAGTACCCCTAATGTTAAGTGTCACAAAAGTATAGTTATTAGGTGCAGACATCTTTAAAGAAAATAAGAAATAGGGAAAAGGAAAAAAACAAAATTGCACTGAGTGTATACAACTTGTACAAAATAAAATTATGAAAGTTTAAAGTAGTAAACATCTCTTGAGCTAATACCCTGACCCTAACACAAACTCACCCAACCCCCTCCCCAACTGAGGGAGTGAAAGAATCCATATCCTTAGATGCTAGTCTTTAAACTAGATGTACCTACTATGCATAGCATCGCTCTAATTAGGTCAATTCTAAATTATATGTATATGGAATTAGAAGTACATTGACTGTTCCTTGAAGCATAAAAATGTTGTTAGTCAAGTAACAAAATAGAATTTGATTACAACAATAATGACCGGACTATTTAGCCCCACTTTGAGCATGTCTCAACAACAACAACAAGAACCTTGTGTGCGTTCATAGTCACCAACAGAGCCTACACGCACACCCAAATGTCAACCAATCGGCATTCCCCAATGCCCGGCGCCCTGAGACCTGTGCCGCGAGGCGACAAAAGCGATGACCACAAACGCAACCCAGCAGGTCAGGAAAAAAGACATCAAGCTGTGATGTATAAATGAAAACCTTTAACAGACGATAACAATAATCTCTCATAAAATAGGGACAAGTAGTTAAACAATCACCATCCTCCTGAGTTCACTGTCCCCCCAAAAATATTATATATATACACACCCACACACACATACACACACACGTATGCACATACACAAGTGTAAAGCTATCAGCTAGTTGGCAAATAGGCGGCCAGCGAGTAACTTATCCCGGTCTCGGTATCAGTAACGCTAGCATATATCTCTATCAATAAACAAGCCAACAAACGTAATAGTTGCTAAAATTCCCTGAAGTAATATAAACATAGTTAGGCTTGAAACCCAGTCAAAAGCCACATAACTATTTAACCAAACCCGACTGGACCTCTCTGCATCAATTAAAGTATAGAGAAAAATTGTAACTACCTGGCATAGTGTGGACGTATAGTAGCTAAAGCTACAACCTTGTAAACTTAGCGAGCTGGCTAAGTAGCACAGCCAACATTAGCTAACATCCAACTTTACCTCGCTAGTCATTATCGCGCTAGCCATCTAGCCAGCCATCCAGCCAGTCGATCATATGAGTAATTTCGTTGTTTCATCATGTGCTAACAGTTCACTATCCACTGTATCCAAGTTCAAAAGACAGTTCCTCGGGATGTAGTAGACAAGTCAGGAAGTTCTTTCCTCATGTATGTTTCAGCCATCTTCACAGAGTCAAATGTGCGCTCACCATTCTTGGTTTCGATCCACAAAGTCGCTGGGTAACTCAGGCTGTATGCCAAGCCAGCCTGACGTAGAAGTCTCTTCAGTGGGGAGAAAGCCATCCTCCTCTTGTGTAGTGTAGGAGAAAGATCATGATTCTGGCATCTCCATACTTGAGCTCTCCCTTTGCTCGGGCAGCAGAGAGGATGCGAGCCTTGTTCTGGTAGTGTAGAATTGTAATGACAAATGCCCTGGGTGCAACCTGGCCAGGCAGCCGCCTCCGTAGGGTGCGATGGGCCCTCTCGATCTCCAGTGGGTGCACGGGAGGGGGTAGATCCAGAATTTTGGGAATCAAATCAAATTTATTTATATTGCCCTTCGTACATCAGCTGATATCTCAAAGTGCTGTACAGAAACCCAGCCTAAAACCCCAAACAGCAAGCAATGCAGGTGTAAAATGCAGGTGTAAAATCCATTCCTGTAGAAAGCAGATCGCGTCTCTTCCCTCCACGGCCTCTGGGAAACCTTGAAGTCTCAAATTCGATCGCCTTTGGACATTTTTGTAATAATCCAATTTCTCCTCGAGTTTAGAGATGGCATCTTCTCACTTCTTGTATTTTTGGTCCACTTCCTCGTGGACGTCCAGGATGGCAGCCTGGTGGTCAGCTTTGTCACTCGTCCCTTTGTGACTATCTGGTCTTCGTGGAGTTTATCGACCAGTACATCAATTTTGCTGAGGTGTTCAGAAAGTGTCTCTTGGATTTTTCTTATACCCTTGTCCATCTATCTCCATTCTGAACCATGCTGGTGCTTCTTCCGAGCTAGCATCTGCCGAATCCGAAGAAGGGCTGTCAGAGAGGGGCATTTTTCCATGCCTTGTCTGACGCTTTGACATATTGGGCATCTTTTAATTTGGCGATACAATAGATGTTTTAACTTCCAACTCACTATTGACGAACAGGTAAACCATGTCAAATGCCTTAAAAGGGATTGAAAGTTTGAGGACGCTACGCAGACACGTCTTGTTAGAGCTTAGCCATTTCCGGAAGTCTCAATTGTCATACTTGAGTAAAAGTAAAGTTACCTTAGTAGAAAATGATTCAAATAAAAGTGAAAGTCAGCCAATAAAATACTACCTGAGTAAAAGTCTAAAAGTATTTGGTTTTAAATATAGTGGAAGTGATTAGCGAGTACACCAGATCAGAGGCAGTAGGGATGACCAGGGATGTTCTCTTGATAAGTGTGGGAATTGGACCATTTTCTGTCCTGCTAAGCATTCAACATGTAATGAGTACTTTTGGGTGTCAGGGAAATGTATGGAGTAAAAAGTACATTATATTCTTTAGGAATGTTGTTAAGTAAGTGTAAAATATGTCAAAAACATAAATAATAAAGTACAGATACAGTACTTTAAAGTATTTTTACTTAAATACTTTATATCAAAATAAAGAAAGTCGCACAATCCATATATAAACTCCCATATGTGTGTTATTTACAGTGGTGTAAAGTTATTAAGCAGATTAAAAAACATGAGCTGGTGCACACCCAGCAAAATGTGTTTGTGTGGGGAAATAAACGATAAACTATCAAAATAAAGTCGCTCACTCCGTATATAAGCTCCCAGTAATTTATTGGGTATTTGCCCACGTTTCTGCATCACTGTGCCTTCTGCAGGGAAAGTTTCTAAAATCATCCTATGGAAGAGATACATAGATGATGTCTTTGTGCTCTGGGAAGGAAGTCAGCAGGAACTAAATGAATTCCAAACTCTACTAAACGAGAGCTCTGAATACCTCAAAATCACCATGCAGACTGATGAGAGAAAAATACACTACCTGGACTTATGGATCATCAAATAGAATGATGCAGTACACACAGACTTATATACAAAGCCCACAGACCGCAATACCTTGCTATGTGTAAATAGTATGCATCCCCTTCCCCTCAGGAATGGTCAACCATACAGTCAGTTATGCAGGATTAAACAAATCTCTGGCCACCAGACAGATTTTGACAGCAATGCTAAAAAAAAATGACAGATCAATTCAAAATGAGAGGCTACAAGGACAAAACTCTTGATGCTGCAATGATGAAAATATCTCAAAAACCAAGAGAGGAATTACTTAACTCAACCAAGGAAGAAAAACAATGCAACCATCTTTTGCACTAAATACACCAAGGGTTCGGAGAAAATAAAAGCAAATCCTGAAAAAGGACTGGCATATTCTGCAATCAGACAAAAAAAATAATTGCACACCTTCAAGGAATCCCCGCTGGTGGTCTATAAGCGTGGTCACAATATTGGAGATAGCTTGGTGAGATCTGACATGCCCCCTGAGCTCACTCAGACACTCTTGACACCTATCCCAAATGGGAACTACAAATGTGGATCATGCGCACAGTGCAATAGCATTATAAAAACATCCTTCTTCAGACACCCACATACAGGTTGAAACATCCCTGTTAGGGGTAATCATCTCATGCAAGACCACGGGAGTAATCTATCTCATCATCTGTTCATGTGGAAAAGCCGACAAAGGGAGCCTTAAAGGATATCCTCTCTAAAAACATTGACCCCTAGTGGTCTGAATATTGACTTTGATCTCAGGCCCTTCTTATGTACAATTCCTTCTTTTATGAACAAGTCTTATAAATTGATATAATCTTTCTACAGCTTACTAGTGTACACTTAATATGTTCCCCCTGTTGATGATGCTCATTATAGATTAAGGTTGAACCAAAAGATTACATGTAACAAATATGAAATGAAATACGAAACAATTAAATATGTGAAATTGAATTAAACAATAATGTATGTGGATGCTAATATGATGTACTATATTCAATGATGTTTCTATACGATAACAATAGCCTAATATATTTAATATGCCATAAACAATTGTTTTTAAAAACATTTTCACTAATTAATTCTAATAAACTTAATCATTATGGCACTAATTGCAATGTTTGTCTACATAACCTGGTTCAAGTATTCATGACATTACCCTGAAGAAGGCACAGTGATGCTAAAACATTACTGGGAGTTTATATATGGAGTGTGCAACATTCTTTATTTTGATATAAAGTATTTAAGTAAAAATACTTTAAAGTACTGAATCTGTACTTTATTATTTATGTTTTTGACATATTTTACTTTTACTTAACATTTCTAAAGAATATTATGTACTTTTTACTCCATATATTTTCCCTGACACCCAAAAGTACTCATTACATTTTGAATGCTTAGCAGGACCGAAAATGGTCCAATTCCCACACTTATCAAGAGAACATCCCTGGTCATCCCTACTGCCTCTGATCTGGCGGACTCACAAATCACTAAACACAAATTCTTTGTTTTTAAATGATGTCTGGGTGTGACTCTGGCTATCTGATTTGCTTAATTTAAGGAATTTTAAATTCATACTTTTACTTTTGATACTTAAGTATATTTTAGCAACTACATTTACTTTTGATACTGAATTATGTTTAAAACCAAATACTTTTAGACTTTTACTCAGGTAGTATTTTATTGGCTGACTTTCACTTTTATTTGAGTCATTTTCTACTAAGGTAACTTTACTTTTACTCAAGTATGACAATTGAGTACTTTTTCCATCACTGGTTATTTACATTTGAGTCATTTAGCATACGGTCACACTGGTCACTTGTGGGAATCGCACCCACAACCCTGGCGACTAAACCACACTGTGCTTCATCAAATAGCAAAACCAAATTACTTGGTTTGAAGTTGAGAATACATTAAAAGTACATGGTGCAAGTCATCAATGTCGTTCGAGATTCTACTTAGACAACATCAATTGTGAATATCTCCACAGATCCGCCACAACCTACAGTAGGCATGCTGTCTTGAACATGCACGCTTTATATGATGAACATTACATACGAATAAATGTATAGTTACAGTAGCCTCAAAATGTGGCCATGGATCTGTTACTTATTTTAAGGTTGAATAAATACTGTTACATTAGTTTGTAAGAGAGCCTTAACTTTAGGCTATTTACTGTATTACAAAAGTAATATTGAATTGTGTTTAGTTCACAAAGCTTCCAAATTTCAATATTTAAAGAATATATTTACTGCTTGGATACTTCAATCTAAGACACTGGCTTAATTCCATTCTTTCACTTTCATTTTTGGTTGAGTTGGAGACCTGAAGCCAACATATAATTTATGAACTTGTTTTGTCGACAAATTAACAGGCTATTTATTGTATTTCTAAAGTGAAATTGAAATGTGTTTGGTCGACAACATCAATTTAGGCATCAGGCATGTCACTTCCCCCATTGGCTGAAGGTGCTAATACCGAATGGGACCAAAATATTGTGGGTTTAGCTTTGACTCAAAAAGAATGCACGACAAGAAAACCCACACAACTACTACTATTATAGTATAGAAGTTAAAATACCTGTAGCTATGTTCCTACTTGGACATAATCAAAAACATTGACACCACAGTGATTCTCATTCTAAGAGGATGCTATAATAAATAGATAATTGCGATTGTCAGATTTATTTCAGTACTGGGAATTTATTGGCAGTAATAAGTTGAATATGAAACTAAAATGGTGAATGTTTTTCAAAGGCGTCTGTGTGGCGTCAGGTGTGAACGTTCCACACAGATGTTCAATGAGCGATCGAGTTCTACTAAACTCACTAGGTCTACTCTCATTTTAATTAATTCAAAACCACTACTGGAAAGAAAATAAAAGCCAATAAACTGAATAATTACTGTCAAAGTATTGTTTTTATTCAATTGTTGAATTAGGCCTATTGTATTTAATTGGACATTTCATGCCTATTCAAGTGGTTTTAACAAACTTTTATGATGTGGACGGTTGCTATGTCATAATGTACATGATGTCATAATGAAGCATTCTTTTGCTAAAATACAACATTTCATAGACAGGTCATTGATGCTCTTCCATATCTGAGGTAGGACCTATAATTTAATGAAATAATCTCAAATACACTACTTTTATTTTACGAGAACTTTATTTGATCAATAACTGTAAGAAAAGCTGTTATGTTTTGTGATTTAGACAAAAAAAGTATTTCTTTAAAGTAGGTATTGTGGTCTTGTGTTTCTGTTTTCAATAATATTTTGTTGAAACTGTATAGTCAAATCCTACGTGTGCAAATTATCTGGAAGTCCAAATTGAAGGTAGGCCTTAGTCTGTGAATCTTTCATTTTAAAGAATTTGTGAACATTTTGGCAGGAATTGGTATGTCCTTTGAAAGTGGAGAAACACTAGTTTATAATAACAACTTTGATCAAATTCAATTGTAATATATGTAATTTATTCTATATTCTTATTCTCAAACATGTTGTTTGCTCCTCCACTGTGACTCTCACAGCCATGAAAGACAGAAGGAAGTCCAGGACGAGGACACAAGAGACCAGTCAGAACAGTTCTGAGAACAGCCTGACAGACATCCTCAGTGTCCGGTGTGCCAGTGATATTGTCCTACAGCCAACGCCACCAGGGAGAAAGAATAGCCGATCCCACTTCCACAACATGGATGTGACTAAAGAGAGGGCTGACATGGGAAGGCTTCCATTGGCCACTCCACCCTTCAGGCTCCCAATGCTCACTGTGACCTCTCTCAATGCCCAAAGGAACAAAAACACCCTCAAGGTGCCTCGCATGCCTCGTCTGCAGCTGGAGGGACAGATGGGTAGCAAGCGTCTGGGTCCGGTTAAAACCAAAACCGGAGGGAGCACATTGACCTCCAGCCACAAGGAGCCAGAGGTTAAATCCAGCAGACCACAGACACCAGGAAGCATCCCTAGGAGACCTAATTTATGCTCCACTGCAGCCAAGGCAGTAGCTCCTTTATCTGGGACTCCATGCAGGCAGTCTGAGATCAGGATCCAGGCCAATCCTCTCCAGAGGTCTAACATCCAGGACCAAAGGCCCCGCTCTCCTCCTGCTCAGGCCAGACGGTCTCTGTCCGACGGCAGCCTCTTGCAGCCGCCATGTTCTCCTGTGGATGACCTCCAGCCGGAGGTCCAGGCCAGCAGAAGCCTGGCTCGACCCAAGACCGGGATAGCTAGGATAACAAGACATACTGATGGCAGCACTCTGAGGTTCCCTAATCAGACCTTAGAGCTTATAAACTCTATGGGTAGGAGGGAGAGTACCAATTCTTTCCCTGTGCTGCCAACCATTGCAGTGTCAGCCTCACCTGCCCAGATGGCCATCCCATTGCCTACCCCAATGGTCAGCCATGTGCCTGACCTTCTGGTGCCTATTCCATCTGCTTCTCCGGTTCCTTCCAGCCGAGTGCCTGCCCCACCTGCCTCCCCAGCGCCAGCCCGGCCTGCCAATGCCAGAACACGGCGTGTGTCGAAGAGGATCCAGCTCTTACAGATCCAGTCTGCTATGCTGGACCAGCAGCTACCAGAGCAACTGGGTGACAAACAAATCATATTACCCTCTGAGCCCCTGTCCTTCAGTAGCACTGAGAGGTTGTTCCTCTGTGGTCCACCTTTAGTCTGTGGAGATGATGGCTGTCACCCCCTGACCAGACCTACGCCCAGCCACACAGGTCGCACCGACCACTCCCCTTTGCTGACTAGTAGGAGAGCCGTGCAAGCGGGCGAGAAGTGCCCCTTTGATACCCTCTTGACCCCCTTGGTCCCACTGGCAGAACAGCCTCCTATCAAGCGGGGCACATGCCCGCCTCCGTGCCAAGGCCCGGGCGGGAGAATAGCCAACGAGGGCGCAGAAAGAGAGTGAAGCCCATTCACTGGGACGTTAACTTTAAGTCTGGGCCTTTCTTCCCAGTGTGTGTCTCTCCATCACTGCCCTCGATCTTGGAGGTGGATGAAGAGTCTCTTTCTGAAGAGATGGAGCAAAGCCAGTTGTAAGGGGTCGCACACACACACACCTTCATTTTATTTATTTTTTACCTTTATTTAAATTGTGCAGTTAGTTAAGAACAAATTCTTATTTACCATGACGACCTACCCCGGCCAAACCCTGACGACACTGCCCTTTTACCTCCACTGCCCTTTTACCTCCACTGCCCTTTCAACCCCAAACCACAAAGGGCAGGTGACAGAAATGATCCAGCGCCCACCGAACCAGGCTGTTCTGCATGAGCAGCAGCAGCTACTGTCGGAAGTACTGTTGGAACAGACTTTTCCTATGAGACCCAACAGGAGCCACAAGCTGTCAAAGTACTTTCATCCCTGGGGTGTGGAGCTTCTCAAACAGTGTTCTCTTCCTGAAGATGGACTGCTTCAACCCCTTAGGAGTATCCAGAGTATCTAGTACGCTGGTGTGATGATAGAATATGTCCCTCAGTATCAACTAGAGATTAATATTAATCCACTTGTTATTCTAGTTAGGCAAATGTTAATTTATCATCACCATGTTCCAAAGAATTCTGTTTCTATAAAGTTTTATTGCAGTTAAATGATCTGTGGTGTGTGTTGTTGGTTTCTTGTGAGCTATGAAGTATACCCTTTTAGTAGAATGTTTATTTCTTCATTGGATTTGTTGATTTGTTGACCAAAGAGAAGAGTCAATTCTGATCGGACTAATATAAGTGAAGATCCCCTTCAAATTTGTATTAATCCGAAGGAGGCACATCTGACTCACACCATGGTGCCAAAATTCCTCACATTTTCAATATATAGCAACACTGACAAATTCTCAGGTGTAACTATTTGTACTACAGCATTGGAAATGAGGATCTATCCAAACACAGTGTTTATGAAATGCGAGAATGCTGAACAACATTTTCTGACCAATAGGGTTGTTTGTCATAATATTTGGCCAAAGTTCTCTTCGCTTGAGTCAAGAGGCCCTGTCTCAACTTGCACATGTAAGGGAAGCAGACAGTTGCAGATGAAATATAACTGCTGGGTTCTGCGGTAACCAGGTCTCTCTTGCCAAAAGAGAAAGACCTGGACAGCGCCACATAAGACGACGCTTATATAAATTATTCCTTTAATACGAATAAAAATGACCCCTTCATCTGGAATAGATGACATTTACTTAGCCTTCAAACTGTGCTTCGTATAAAATACCGTTGGTTGGACTGCGAGGCAGTGACTGTATCGTTTTTCTTTTGATCTGAAGCCTGACACTGTACGACACGTCGTGTCTCATCCTTCGTCTTTTGAATAAAGCTTCCTCGGCATGATTTTATTCTAACATTACCCATGTTTTTTTGTTGCAACCCTCAAAAACAAATGTTGATCCCCATGTAATGACACGTGATATTCCACAGGGGGGCACTAAAGGTCTGTAACGAAAGGAGGTTGAACACTTTGGACCTTGAACAACATCTGAAATTACACACAGCCTCAACTATTTAAATGACAGAAAATGTCATATCTGCTCTCACACAGTACATTAATAGATGATGATCCCTTGGGTTTTTCACAGTCCATCATAATAAATACTTTTTGGCAACTTATGTATTGTTGTCTAAAGTTCATTCCGAAACGCATTCTCTCCACCAAAGCCCAAAGCTTACTAGCATTATGAAGATATCCATCAAGTTTAAGAGGTATTACCACATTTTTGTATAGATTTATATGGGGGCCAGCGCAAAGACTCACATTGCAGTGTAAGATCAGTCATGCATCGTACCAAGTTTCTCTCTAGAAACATGCATGAGAAAGCTATGACTAAGCAGAGAAGTATGTTTGAATCAAATGTTCTAAAACTGGTTCAAGAAAGAAGAGCGAGGGATAGAGAGCAAAGCATAGAAGGATGTTGGGTTACATATGAACACTTTCCATCATACTCTCAGGAAGGTTAGGTTAGTTAGGCTACATGTGATCGTGCGTCACCATAACTGAAACATGGTCTTCTTTCTTTCACCGTTTCACATCATGGTGCAAGTATTTGCATACATTTGGAAACATTTGCATACATTTCAATTCCCCTGGCCGGTAGTGAAGGGGTTAATCAGCTGTGCGGTCTCAGTTTACACTCACCAGAATCTATCACAGAGCGTGCTGACAACCAGAGGTGTTTCCAGAGGCCAACAACATAGAGCAGGTTAGAGAAGCTTCAAACCTAACCACACACACACTGTATGCTAATGAATATTTAGATGCATTTGCAGGCACATACAGTATGAAAGAGAAAGAGCACTGTCTGAATGCCGAGGTGAGAACGCAGCCTGGGGCATTCTATTGTTCTCTACCAGCATTTAAGAGTTAAGTACTGTTCAAGGTATGAGCATGTGCACTGGCATTCAGCAGGGTCAGTGCAATTACAAAAAACACTAATTTACACTGACAGAGTTGTGTTGAGAAGTGCTACTACTACATCTAAATGTAGTTTTTTTCATCACTAGGCGAGCAATTATTATAGAGCCTGGCCTCTGTACCAACACTCCATTTGGAAGTGCATGAAGTATGTAGGTACACTTCCTCTGAAGCTGAATTGCTGTGAGTAATAAGGGAGCTGGTTGTCTTGTCTTTTATTCCTTCCTAAATGTAGGCCTCGTTGGCACAATGCTGGCACGCTGGAGCTGATTTGTCAAGTGAGCTCAAGACCGCAGAGCTCACTCCGACGCTCAGCCTAAATAAATCCAGGCGAATCCCATGTTCCCATGTGTGTTTCTATGCGTCACTGTCAAAACGTGTGATTTCTTCTCGTACGAGTAAAGAACTGGATTGCCGTATTACCAGTGTACTGAATATATTGCAAAATGTCACAGTCCTTCATATAAATACAATTCCAATGCCATCATTAGTCAAGCAATGATCTGGAGAGCGGCTGTGGTTGTGTGTGGCTCTGAGTGGAGTGAGAGATGAGGAAGTGGTGGTTTTGGGACTGGGTCAGGATAGGATAGGACTGGCACACACACAAGTTTCTGTGGGATGGGCAGGTACAGCAGCAACGCTTTCCGAGGCGGAGTCAGGTTTCCTCCAATTGTTTCCAATGCGAATAAAGGATCGGCCGGGGAGACGCAGCTCAGCCTTTCAATAGATAAATAAATGGAAATAGTCTGCTGAGAGCACCACACACTCACTCCACTCGTCTGATTCTCTAGCATCAGGAGACAACACCGAACAAATAAACAACGCACCAAGACAATATATCTACCACCTTCTCAGCTTTGTTACACTTTGGGGTAAGTAGCAGGCCTGTGTCTCTACGTACTTTTTTTTGTGTTTATAATCTGACTTGTACCTGACACTTTCCATTCCCTGTCACTGGAACAGTGATTGTGATCATTGCACCGCACAAGTAGCTGCAGGCATTTCTCACCCTGGTGTGTCAGCCTACTACTATTGGATTACATTATGTTTGTTGTTTCTGTAAATGCTTAGGGGCACATGTGACTGTTGACACCCAGCGTATAGTAAGGGTAAAGGAGGCCACTCACTGCAAAACGGATTCAGTATTCTATGCCTGGTATCCTATGTCAAGGTCAATCAAAGCATGGGATTGGGAATGTGTGCATTTTACTACAACATTGTGTCCTTCACTGTGTTTCATTCAGTGTGACGCAATGATTCAGGGACAGAGTGTTCCATAAATTACCATAAGCTCTAGTGTGCACAGCACGTCCTATTCTATCAGGTACTTGTATTCTTGGTCCTGTTATGGATTATGGAAACCTGGTAAAGATCAGTTGTCTGTTTGCCACAGTGCAGGGTGTGGTTGCTATGCTCCTGGCAGGCTGCAATGGCTCAGTTCCAGGCCTGGCTTTAAGTAGAGCCAGCTGGTGCAGACAAGCAAAACATGTTTTAACCTTTGCTGTTTAGCAGAGCGTCTTGCTTGCCTCCCTCAAAGACATGACTAGAAAATCAAAGGCAAAGGGGTTGCCTCCTGCCAGTAATGATCTATTCAAGCAAGAATGAAGTACTCTGCTCTCCTGTTCTCCTTACAACTGTTACAGTGTATGGTGGGTGGAGGGGGGATCAGGAAGACATTAGGTTCCCCCGTCACCCTATCTCTCAGTGAGTGCTGAGTCACTGCCTCGCTGAGAGCCCATTGTGACATACACGACTTGGATTAGCGGGTCGGGTCGCCATGACGCTCCCAGCCTCCTAAAATAGAGAGGGAAAGGATACTCAAGACACAGAAACAACCAGCAGCTGCCTCATACAGAGACCAGGGCTGATAAACAACTGAGTGAATCCTGAGAAAGACACACAGAAAGAGATAAAGCAACCGTATCACACCGAAGAGACAGAGAGGCTGTCAAAACAGAGACAGAGAGAGACACCACAGGGAGTCCCTCCTGTGTCACAGTAGTGATCAACAGAGTGATACAAAGAGATTCACAAGAGAGACTGAGAGAGTCACCACAGGGAGCCCCTCCTGCGTCACAGTAGTGATCAACAGAGTGATACAAAGAGATTCACAAGAGAGACTGAGAGAGTCACCACAGGGAGCCCCTCCTGCGTCACAGTAGTGATCAACAGAGTGATACAAAGAGATTCACAAGAGAGACTGAGAGAGTCACCACAGGGAGCCCCTCCTGCGTCACAGTAGTGATCAACAGAGTGATACAAAGAGATTCACAAGAGAGACAGAGAGTCGCCACAGGGAGCCCCTCCTGCATCACAGTAGTGATCAACAGAGTGATACAGAAAGATTCACAAGAGAGACAGAGAGAGTCACTACTGGGGAATACAGACTCATCACTCATCACTCAGAGCCAGAGAGCCAGGCATGGCCCGGATCACTGCAGAAGGTAAGAGTGAGAGAAAAAGCTGGCTACTGACCATCCCATTGTGTTGTGATGATGACAATGGGCGTGGTGTGAATGGCGGGGTCATTGAATTTCTATGGCTTGGGGCACTCTGAGGGTCAGGATCTACTGGATAGCGCACTTCCTGTGTGTAAGAAAATACTGTGAGGAAGCACAGCAAGTTGACAATAGACAAATGCTGAAAAGGGGGCATTTTCAGAGGAAATGACAATAAGTTAGGATGAGTCGCCAGTTTGATGATGTCATGTGTTTGGATTGTGTGTGATGGTGTATAGAGGCACTGACCTTCCACACGGACACAAAGTCAACAACTAAATCCCTCAGTAAATTACTCTGTTTATTGTCCCCATATACACTGTTGTTGACTGTGTTGTATGTATATGTGTCAGGCTGCCATAGACAGCGTATGGGTCGGGTGGGGTTCCATGATCACCGACGCCGCTGAGTTTGACTCGAAGGAGGAGGTCAGAAACTTAGCAGTGTGGTGCAGGTCATTCAGACCCCATTGACTTCTTTTCACATTTTGTTACGTTACAGCTTATTCTAAAATATATATATATTTTTAAAATCCCCTCATCAATCTACACACAATACCCCTTAATGACAATGCAAAAACAGGTTTATAGAATTTTTTGTAAATGTATAAACAAACAAAAAACAGAAATAGCTTGTTTAAACAAGCATTCAGATCCTTTGCTATGAGATTCGAAATTGAGCTCAGGTGCATCCTGTTTCCATTGATCATCCTTGAGATGTTTCTACAAGAACACAGTGGCCTCCATCATTCCTAAATGGAAGAATTTTGGAACCACCAAGACTCGGCCGCCCAGCCAAACTCAGCCAAGCTGAGCAATCAGGGAAGAAGGGCTTTGGTCAGGGAGGTGACCAAGAACCAGATGGTCACTCTGACAGAGCTCCAGGGTTCCTCTGTGGAGATGGGAGAACACATCTCTGTAGCACCCCACCAATCAGGCCTTTATGGTAGAGTGGCCAGACGGACGCTACTACTTAGTAAAAGACACAAGACAGACAGCTTGGAGTTTGCCAAAAGGCACCTAAAGAAAACAAGAATCTCTGATCTGATGAAACCAAGTTTGAACTCTTTGGCCTGAATGCCAAAAGTCACGTCTGGAGGAAACCTAGCACCATCCCTACTGTGAAGCACGGTGGTGGCAGCATCAAGCTGTGAGGATTTGTTTCAGCGGCAGGGACTGGGAGACTAGTCAGGAATGAGGGAAAGATGAACGGAGCAAAGTACAGAGAGATCCTTTGCGAAAACCTGCTCCAGAGTGCTCAAGACCTCAGAATAGGGCGAAGGTTCACCTTCCAACCGGACAATGACCCTAAGCACACAGCCAAGGTAACGCAGGAGTGGCTTCGGGACAAGTCTCTGAATGTCCATGAGTGGCCCAGCCAGAGCCCGGACTTGATCCCGATCAAACATCTCCGGAGAGACATGAAAATAGCTATGCAGCGATGCTCCCCATCCTACCTGACAGAGCTTGAGAGGATCTGCAGAGAAGAATGGGAGAAACTCCACAAATACAGGTGTGCCAAGCTTGTAGAGTCATACCCAAGAAGACTCGAGACTGTAATCACTGCCAAAGGTGCTTCAACAAAGTACTGAGTAAAGGGTCTGAATACTTGTGTAAATGTGAGATTTCTGTTTTTTTATTTGTAATAAATGTGCAAACATTTCTAGAAACCTGTTTTTGCTTTGTCATTATGGTGTATTGTGTGTAGATTGATGAGGGGAAAAGCAATTGAATACATTGTATAATAAGGCTGTAATGTAACAAAATGTGGAATAAGTCAAGGGGTCTGAATACTTTCCAAATGCACCGTATCTACCTCAAGTATCTCTGCACATTGATCTGGTACTTGTACTCAGCATTGTTGGGAAAGGTTCGTAAACAAGTATTTCACTGTAAAGTCTACACACGTTGTATTCAGTGCATGAGGCATGAGGAAAATAACATTTCATTTGATGAGACTGCCCAGCTGTTGATGAGACGGCCCAGCTGTTGATGAGACTGCTCAGCTGTTGATGAGACTGCCCAGCTGTTGATGAGACGGCCCAGCTGTTGATGAGACTGCCCAGCTGTTGATGAGACTTCCCAGCTGTTGATGAGACTGCCCAGCTGTTGATGAGACTGCCCAGCTGTTGATGAGACTGCCCAGCTGTTGGAACAGTACGCATGTGTTGGGAAGACTCGTCGGAAATGCGGCCTTCCTAGAGACGCTGGACGAGGAAGAGGCTGGAAATGTTCCAACCAGTGGGGAAATGTTCCAAAGCATTGTAGGCCTATTTTTAGGGCACTGGAGTTGTTGAAAGATCTTAGATGGCTTGAGTTCCATGTCAACATTTGGTGAAAGAGAGTCAACAGCGAAGCACTCATTTGATAGAGTGGCTTGTTGCTCTAGTCTACACTGTATCCGTGACATCTGACTGGTGAACTGGCCAACTGACCCACTCAGTCACAGATGCTACCCTAATAGTGGCACTAGTATTAATAGTCACACGTGGAGACATGGTCAATAAAATAAGAACACAGTAAACATCATAGACTGGATAGTTGGATAGCAACCAAAGGTCTGTGTCACTCCAAAATGGCGGAGCTACGTGAATCAGCAGAATCAGTTGGTTGCAAATGGAAGCCCGGTAATTGTAAGGCTTGAGGGCTACACAAATAAACATTGCAGAAAGATCCTGGGAACCAAGAGTAATATAGTCTGCAAATAACTGAATACTAAAACAACAAACACTCTGGGTTGTCTTAGCCTTTTACAGTAGAAATGGACCTCAAGATTGTTAACCCCTCCTTATCTCTGTCCGCTTGGTCTGACTGGGAATATTCTGTCTCATTTCATGTGAATAGAGTTGGTTTTGTGCAACAACGCGGGAACAGACAATGGAACTGAAAGACGTGAACAAAACCATGTTTGTTGCATAACAGTGGTTTTGTGAAACTGCCAGGCAGAAACAAACACCACAGTAACCAGATCTACCCTGAACCAAGCCTATGGGCAATTCTGTAGAACAAGAAAGGAATCATTTATCATCATTTAAACTTTTTTTTGGGGGGAAGGCAGTCGCCTAATATGGTCACTCATTTTAAAAACTCATTATTATTTTTTTGCATCCTGTGCAGTAACAACATTGACATGATCAGCCATGAGCTCATACTATCCCGTGAACGGATATTTGATTGATATGCTGATACTCAACACATTATCAAGTCCATTTTGTCTGCATCACAGTCGAAAATGCTTTACCAACAAAATGCACAGTGTCACTGAGACCGACAATTGGAGACAGAGAGGCTAGGTGGGTGAACGGTTTTCCTTTTCATGCTCAGTGACTGAGCTCTGATCCAGGAGGTCAACAGTGATGCCGTCTCTGCAACGTGCCCTTTTTGGTGAACAGTTTTGTTTACTGTAACATGATTACGACTCCGACAGCAAATGAAGGCACATAGAGGACAAGGACACTCAAGGACATGTGTACTGCAGTGATTTAAGCCGAGGTGTTGCAAACACGTGTTCCCATTACACCGAGCTCTCAGATTCAGCATGTTGTGCTTGTATTTACTGCCTCTGCCAAGATAATGTTTTATTTTCCCTAACAGCAGTATTATTTCGTCAGAGATAATATAATAATCATACCAACAGTTTTCATTTACAAGTCATTTACAGAACCAGTCAAAAGTTTGAACACCTACTCATTCAAGGGTTTTTCTTTATTTTTTACTTTTGTAGAATAATAGTGAAGACATCAAAACTATGAAAGAACACAAACGGAATAATGTTGTTAGCAAAAAAGTGTTAAACAAATCAAAATAGATTTTATATTCTTCAAAATAGCCACCCTTTGCCACCAAATAGCCCCTACACAACCTGGAGGTGTGTAGGGGCATTGTCCTGTTGAAAAACAAACGGTAGTCCCACTAAGCACAAACCAGATGGGATGGAGTGTCACTGCAGAATGCTGTGGTAGCCATGCTGGTTCAGTGTGCCTTGAATTCTAAATAAATCACTGACAGTGTCACCAGCAAAGCCCCCCCACATCATCACACCTCCTCCTCCATCCTTCAAGGTGGGAACCACACATGTGGAGATCATCCGTTCACATACTCTGCGTCTCACAAAAACATAGCGCTTGGAACAAAACATCTCAAATTTGGACTCATCAGGCCAAAGGACATATTTAAACCGGTCTAATATCCATTTCTTGGCCCAAGCAAGTCTCTTATTATTGGTGTCCTTTAGTAGTGGTTTCTTTGCAGCAATTCGACCATGAAGGCCTGATTCACGCAATCCCCTCTGAACAGTTGATGTTGAGACGTGTCTGTTACTTGAACTCTGTGAAGCATTTATTTGGGCTGCAATTTCTGAGGTGCAGTTAACTCTAATGAACTTATAACTCTGGGTCTTCCTGTCCCGTGGCGGTCCTCATCATCATAGCGCTTGCTGGTTTGCGACTGCAGTTGAAGATACTTTCAAAGCTCTTGACATTTTCAGGATTGCCTGACCGTCACGTCTTAAAGTAGTGATGGACTGTCGTTTCTCTTTGCATATTTGAGCTGTTCTTCCCATAATATGGACTTGGTCTTTTACCAAATAAGCTTATCTTTTGTATACCACCCCTACCTTGTCACAATACAACTGATTGACTCAAATACATTAAGAAGGAAATCAATTCCACCAATTAACAAGGCACACCTGTTCATTGAAATGCATTCCAGGTGACTACCTCATGAATCTGGTTGAGATAATACCAAAGAGTGTGCAAAGCTGTCATCAAGGCAAAGGGTGGCTACTTTGAAGAATCTGTTTAACACTTTTTTGGATACTACATGATTCCATAAGTGTTATTTCATAGTTTTGATGTCTTCACTATTATTCTACAATGTAGAAAATAGTTTTTTTTTTAAATAAAGAAACAACTCTGGAATGAGTAGGTGTGTCCAAACTTTTGACTGGTACTGTATAAATCATTTTATAACTCAAATCTAAGGACAATTACACCATGTGTTTTAAACCCGTGTTCCTCGGTTTCAGTAGAGATGCCGCGTCAGTTCACCAAGATCTCGCTGAGCGAGGTGGATGAGTCGGTGCGTCTGCTGGCAGAGAAGGTGTACGCCTCGGTGCTGAAGGAGGAGGACACCAAGGATGCCCTGTCCATGTACACCGTGCCTGAGGACTGCCCCATCGGCCTGCACCAGGACCGGGAGATGGAGATGCTCAAGGAGATCGCCGAGCAGAACTCTGAGGAAAGCACCAAGAGGTGCACACATATAAACTAACGGGTCTAATAGGTCAGGGACTTTGGGAGTCAATTTCAAAGTATTTCGGTTCATGTCAAGTCACGGAAATGAACTGAACTTCAAATGTTGACACTTTCAGTGAGGAATTGAATGACATTGAATGAATGACATTGATTTACATTGATTTAAAATTTTGAATGACATTGATTTAAAATGGAGACTAGGGTCCGGAATGTCCACTTATCACCTTGTATGATGTTGATCTCTCCAGGAAGAAGAGTTTTAAGATGAAGCGTTCCCAGTTGGTATCTCAGCAGTTCCCCAGTTCCCTCAACATCAATCCAGAGTGGGCTATGTCTGTAGTCACTCCTCTGCTCTTCCCTGGCACACCTGTCTGCCCCAGTATCCCAGAGAACTCCCCAGAGTTCCAGAGGGTCACCATCAGCGGAGATTATTGTGCAGGGGTAAGCGTCATCATAACATAATATATTTATATAATCTCATTGAATCACATCACAAATCATGTCATATCCTTCATGCAATGACCCCCCAAAAAATGATACCAAGGGAAGAGCTAGCTTGGAAACAATACTTCTAGGTGTTGCCATTTCTAATGACAGTGTATTGCCTATAATGGCCTGTCAACACGCATTCTTCCCAGATAACAGTGGAGGACTATGAGCAGGCAGCCAAGACACTGATGAAGGCCCTGTTCATCAGGGAGAAGTACTCCAGGCTGGCCTACCACCGCTTCCCCAGGACCACCGCCCAGTTCCTTCGCAGTGCTGAGAACCAGAAGTGGAACGTGGAGGATGAGATCTTGCCAGGTAGAGAATCACATGTACACATCCAGCATCAACCACATACAGTGCCAGCTTTGGGGCTAAGAGTCTTACAAACAGCTTTTCCTTGATCATTTCTGAGCTCAAGCTTTAGAAATGTAACTCTACTTCGAGACACTCGTTCTCAGCCTCTTCTTCTGTCATTTCCTTTCACCTATCATCTCTCTCCTCTCTTCCCTCTGGTCACTTATTTGATCCTGTCCTCTGCAGATATGTGCCCCTGCCCTCGTGAGGGGGAGGACCCGTACACTACGGAGGGCATCCCTGACGACCTGAACTACTCTCTACAGATGAAGGACGGCATAGTGTACGTGTACGACGATGCAGAGGCCCTGAAGCAGCAGCAGCCCCACAGTCTGCCCTACCCCGACTTGGAGACCTTCGCCATTGACCTGAGTCATGTCCTCGCCATGATCGTAGACGGGCCCACGTGAGCACCCCACCACCTCACACTGTTTCCCAATTCCCAATGACCCACTCTATTACGGTGTTTCTCACATCATCTCATTGTCATTCCAGGAAAACCTACTGCTACAGACGACTGAACTTCGTGGCCTCCAAGTTCTATCTGCACGAGATGCTGAATGAGATGGCTGAGCTGAAGGAGCTGAAAGGTGTGCCTCACAGAGACTTCTATAACGTCAGGAAGGTTGGTGACGCATATAGTTTAAGATGGAATGCAAATACAAGGGTTGAAACTCCCATGATTACATGGTCATAAATGACATCTCACTGACTCAAGCTGAGCTTTAGAACAAGCTGACAAAATATGTTGGCTTATGCCTCCTCGCGAATACAGGTAGACACTCACATCCACGCAGCCGCTTGCATGAACCAGAAGCACCTGCTGAAGTTCATCCAGACCACCTACAAGACCGAGGCAGACCGCGTTGTGCTGGAGAAGGGGGGGCAGATGATCACCTTGAAACAGGTGTTTGACACCCTGGCCATGGACCCCTATGACCTCACTGTGGACTCCCTGGACGTACACGCTGTAAGAATGTTCCAGAAACTCTTAGACACTCCAATGCTTGAAATAATATTGTTGGGTAGTATTTAGGTTATTACAGTTTACATCAAGATTTTTAACACATTTAATAACCTATTCTGCATGACGATTAAACTGCTCATAAGCAGTTCATAACACCATTAAAATGCATATATGAATACTCAGAAGTATGTCTTTAAACAATTGCAGTTCTGCTGTAGGTTCCATGCAACTTGCCAATAGTGTGTTTGAGGATCACAATGATAGTGGTGCTAAACTGCTGTTGTTGACAAAAAATGCATGAAAAATGCATGCATGATAAACGTGTACTCTCTTAGGGAAGGCAAACATTCCACCGCTTTGATAAGTTCAACTCCAAGTACAACCCTGTAGGAGCCAGCGAACTCCGAGAGATTTACCTGAAAACAGACAACTACATCAAAGGGGAATACTTTGCACGCATCATCAAGGTATAGCGTCAACTTAAGATCAAGATCACGATTCCACTATCATGGGAATCTCTAACATACTGCAATTGCTTTCCTCTCCCTCTATAACAGGAAGTGGCTCATGAGCTGGAGGAGAGTAAGTACCAGCACGCAGAGCCCCGTATGTCCATCTACGGCCGCTCCCCTGATGAGTGGGAGAGCCTGGCCTCATGGTTCATTCAGCACAAGGTTCACTCCCCCAACATGCGCTGGATCATCCAAGTGCCCAGGATCTAGTAAGTGCCACAGCGAGAAGGAAAGATCAGGGAATATTGCTCTCAATGCTGATCTCCAGGTTAGTGGTACTACAATGCTTCAACCACAATGGTCTTTGTAAAACTGCACTAGTTGTAAGTGTTCCATGGCAATGAAGATGAAAAAATTTAAAAAGTAAAATAAAAAAAGAAATAAAAAAAG
The DNA here is from genome assembly GCF_034236695.1 of Oncorhynchus nerka. Taxonomy (NCBI): domain Eukaryota; kingdom Metazoa; phylum Chordata; class Actinopteri; order Salmoniformes; family Salmonidae; genus Oncorhynchus; species Oncorhynchus nerka. The sequence continues at coordinate 68,704 of NW_027039963.1, forward strand.
AAACGTCCTCTCACTGTCAACTGCGTAATTTTCAGCAAACTTAACACGTGTAGATATGTGTATAAACATAAGATTCAACAACTGAGACATAAACTGTCACAGACTAACAGAAATTGAATAATGTGTCCCTGAACAAAGGGGGGGTCAAAAGTAACAGTCAGTATCTGGTGTGGCCACCAGCTGCATTAAGTACTGCAGTGCATCTCCTCCTCATGGACTGCACCAGATTTACCAGTTCTTGCTGTAAAATGTTACCCCACTCTTCCACCAAGGCACCTGCAAGTTCCCAGACATTTCTGGGGGGATTGGCCCTAGCCCTCACCCTCTGATCCAACAGGTCCCAGATGTGCTCAATGGGATTGAGATCTGGGCTCTTCGCTGGCCTTGGCAGAACACTGACATTCCTGTCTTGCAGAAGATCAGGCACAGAACGAGTAGTATGGCTGTGCGTGATTTCCTGCAAGACAGGAATGTCAGTGTTCATGCTGGAGAGTCATGTCAGGATGAGCCTGCAGGAAGAGAACCACATCATTGCCTGCAATGACAACAAGCTCAGTCCGATGATGCTGTGGCACACCGCCCCAGACCATGACGGACCCTCCACTTCCAAATCGATCCCGCTCCAGAGTACAGGCCTCGGTGTAATGCTCATTCCTTCAACGATAAACGCGTATCTGACCATCACCCCTGATGAAACAAAACTGCGACTCGTCAGTGAAGAGCACTTTTTACCAGTCCTGTCTGGTCCAGCGACAGTGGGTTTGTGCCCATAGGCGACGTCGTTGCTGGTGATGTCTGGTGAGGACCTGCCTTACAACAAGCCTACAAGCCCTCAGTCCAGCCTTTCTCAGCCTATTGCGGACAGTCTGAGCACTGATGGAGGGATTGTGCTTTCCTGGTATAACTCGGTCAGTTGTTGTTGCCATCCTGTACCTGTCCCGCAGGTGTGATGTTCGGATGTACCGATCCTGTGCAGGTGTTGTTACACATGGTCTGCCACTGTGAGGATGATCAGCTGTCCTTCCTGTCTCCCTGTAGCGCTGTCTTAGGCGTCTCACAGTACGGACATTGCAATTTATTGCCCTGGCCACATCTGCAGTCCTCATGCCTCCTTGCAGCATGCCTAAGGCACGTTCACACAAATGAGCAGGGACCCTTGGCATCTTTCAGAGTCGGTAGAAAGGTCTCTTTAGTGTCCTAAGTTTTCATAACTGTGACCTGAATTGCCTACCGTCTGTAAGCTGTTAACGTCTTAACGACCGTTCCATAGATGCATGTTCATTAATTGTCAATGGTTCATTGAACAAGCACGGGAAACCGTGTTTAAACCCTTTACAATGAAGATATGTGAAGTTATTTGGGTTTTTACTAATTATCTTTGAAAGACAGGGTCCTGAAAAAGGGATGTTTCTTTTTTCGCTGAGTTTATGACGTTACATTGTCAACCAAGGTTATGGTCCCTTTTACTGGTTGTTATTTAACTTAGAAGCAATTGATTCCCAGAGCCTAAAAGGGTTCTTTGGCTGTCCCCATAGGAGAACCCTTTGAAGAACCATTTTCGGTTCCAGGTAGAACCCATTTGGTTCCAGGTAGAATCTTTTTGGGTTCCTTGTAAAACCCTTTCCACAGAGGGTTCTACATCGAACCCAAAAGGGTTCTACCTGGAACCAAAAAGGGTGCTCTTATGGGGACAGCCGAAAAAACATTTTGGAACCATTTTTTTCTATGAGTGTATAAGTCACACAAAGGATAGTAGGAATGGTGCTGCTACTTTAACAAAGAAAGGCTGTTGTCAGCATTATTATTTATCAACAAATAATTGAACTGAATCCACCATCAATCAGTCTTACAGTGATCAAGCAAATTACATCGGTCTATCTAAAGATATGTTTCACAAATGTAACATTTTGTCTTGCAGTGACATTTTCAGGTCGAAGAAGATAATACCGAACTTCGCCAAGCTGCTGGAGAATATTTTCCTCCCACTGTTCGAGGCTACAGTCAATCCACAAAAGAACAAGGAGATACACGTTTTCTTAAAATACGTGAGTATTTACAAAACACAGTGGAGTAGCTCAACTTTAGACTGATTTTCTAAGTCAGAAATGGTGAAATAACTACACACACACACACACACACACACACACACACACACACACACACACACACACACACACACACACACACACACACACACACACACACACACACACACACACACACACACACACACACACACACACACACACACACACACACACACACACACACAGTTGAAGTCAGAAGTTCACATACACCTTAGCCAAATACATTTAAACTCAGGTTTTCACAATTCCTGACATTTAATCCTAGTAAAAATTCCATGTCTTAGGTCAGTTAGGATCACCACTTTATTTTAAGAATGTGAAATGTCAGAATAATAGTAGAGAATGATTTATTTATTTCATCACATTCCCAGTGGGTCAGAAGTGTACATACACTCAATTAGTATTTGGTAGCATTGCCTTTAAATAGTTTAACTTGGGTCAAACATTTTGGGTAGCCTTCCACAAGCTTCCCACAATAAGTTGGGTGAATTTTGGCCCATTCCTCCTGACAGAACTGGTGTAACTTAGTCAGGTTTGTAGGCCTCCTTGCTCACAAACGCTTTTTCAGTTCTGCCCAAACATTTTCTATAGGATTGAGGTCAGGGCTTTGTTATGGCCACTCCAATACCTTGACTTTGCTGTCCTTAAGCCATTGCCACAACTTTGGAAGTATTCTTGGGGTCATTGGCCATTTGAAAGACCCATTTGCGACCAAGCTTTAACTTCCTGACTGATGTCTGGAGATGTTGCTTCAATATATCCACATAATTTTCCTCCTCATGATGCCATCTATTTTGTGAAGTGCACCAGTCCCTCCTGCAGCAAAGCACCCCCACAACATAATGCTGCCACCCCCGTGCTTCACGGTTTGGATGGTGTTCTTCGGCTGATGGTATTCTTCGGCTTGCAAGCCTCCCGCTTCTTCATCCAAACATAACGATGGTCATTATTGCCAAACAGTTCTATTTTTTTTCATCAGATAAAAAGGACATTTCTCTCAAAACGTGCGATCTTTGTCCCCATGTGCAGTTGCAAACCATAGTCTGGCTTTTATATGGTGGTTTTGGAGCAGTGGCTTCTTCCTTGCAGTGGCATTTCAGGTTATGTCGATATAGGACTCACTTTACTGTGGCAAAATATACTTTTGTGCCTGTTTCCTCCAGCATCTTCACAAGGTCATTTGCTGTTGTTCTGGGATTGATTTGTACTTTTCACACCAAAGTACGTTCATCTCTCAGAGACAGAACACATCTCCTTCCTGAGCGGTATGACGGCTGAGTGGTCCCATGGTGTTTATACTTGCGTATTATTGTATGTACAGACGAACGTGGTACCTTCAGGCATTTGGAAATTGCTCCCAAGGATGAACCAGACTTGTGGAGGCCTACAATTTTTTTTCTGAGGTCTTGGCTGATTTCTTTTGATTTTCCCATGATGTCAAGCAGAGGCACTGAGTTGTAAGGTAGGCCTTGATATACATCCACAGGTACACCTCCAATTGACTCAAATGATGTCAATTAGACTATCAGAAGCTTCTCAAGCCATGACATCCTTTTCTGGAATTTTCCAAGCTGTTTAAAGGCACTCCAACCTAAGTGTATGTAAACTTCTGACTTCAACTGTATATACATATATTTACATATTTACACACACACACACACACACACACACACACACACACACACACACACACACACACACACACACACACACACACACACACACACACACACACACACACACACACACACACACACACACACACACACACACACACCTAATAATAAAATGTTGGTATTGGATTGCATTCATACAGTAGTACTTCCCCCTGGGTCTCAAAGCATTTTACATTGTATGAGAGTAATTCACGACTTCTACCAGCACCAATGTGTAGCACACTCCTGTGTCAAGCATCATGTGTAGCAGCAATTTAGTGCCAAAATGGTTACAGTGCATCAGCTATGGCACCTGTTCAGGTCACCCCTTGTCCTGTAGGTGACCGGGTTCGACAGCGTGGATGATGAGTCCAAGCACAGTGACCACATGTTCTCCTACAAGAGCCCCAAACCTGAGGAGTGGACCTCAGGCGAAAACCCCCCCTACAGTTACTACCTCTTCCACATGTACGCCAACATCATGGTCCTCAACAACCTGAGGAAGTAAGTCACTGCTCATGACCAGGGTGTCCGGAAAACATGTACTGTACTAATGTTATTCCTATGTGTAGCCTACTGCTATGATTAAAGGTAGACTCGTAATGTACAATACATACAGTGGCAAGAAAAAGTATGTTAACCTTTTGGACTTATCTGGATTTCTACATAAATTGGTCATACAATTTGATCTGATCTTCATCTAAGTCACAACAATAGACAAACACAGTGTGCTTAAAGTAATAATACACAAATTATTGTATTTTTCTTGTCTATATTGAATAGATCATTTAAGCATTCACAGTATAGGTTGGGAAAAGTATGTGAACCCCTAGGCTAAGGACTTCTCCAAAAGCTAATTGGAGTCAGGAATCAGCTAACCTGGAGTCCAATCAATGAGACAGGATTGGAGATGTTGGTTCAAAATTTGAGTTTGCTATTCACAAGAAGCATTGCCTGATGTGAACCATGCCTTGAACAAAAGAGATCTCAGAAGACCTAAGGTTAAGAATTGTTGACTTGCATGAAGTTGAAACGGGTTACAAAAGTATCTCTAAAAGCCTTGATGTTCATCAGTCCACGGTAAGACAAATTGTCAATAAATGGACAAGGTTCAGCACTGTTGCTACTCTCCCTAGGAGTGGCCGTCCTGCAAAGAACACAGCGCAGAATGCTTAATGAGATTAATATCAGGAATCAAGGTAAGACCCAGATGCAGACTGTCGAAGTAACAATGTCTATTGTAGCAAAGGCAGGTAGGGGTCGAAGATCCACGGTAAGGCAAATGCACAGGATGGCAGGTGGACTCAGGGTCAGGGACAGGCAGAGTTCAGTAATCCAGAGGTGGAGCAACGGTACAGGACGGCAGCCCGGCTCAGGGTCAGGCAGAGAGGTCAGGTGGGTGGGTACAGGGTCAGGACATGCAAAGGTCAAAAAACCAGGAGGACGAGGAAAGAGAGGCTGGGAAACATAGGCGCTGACAGGAAAAACGCTGGATAGCTTGAAATAACAAGATGAACTGGCAACAAACAGTCAGAGAACACAGATATAAATACACAGGGGATAATTGGGAAGAACGGTGACATCTGAAGGGGGGTGGAGACAAGCACAAGGACAGGTGAAACAAATCAGGGCGTGACAGTTAAGAAGAATCCTAGTGTCAGCTAAGGACTTGCAGAAATCTCAGGAACATGCTAACATCTCTGTTGACGAGTCTATGATACGTAAAACACTAAACAAGAATTGTGGTCACGGGAGGACACCACAAAAGGACACTTCTGTCCAAAAAAAACAACATTGCTGCACGTCTGAAGTTGCACCTGGATGTTCAATAGCGCTACTGGCAAAATATTCTGTAGACAAATGAAACCAAAGTTGAGTTGTTTGGAAGGAACACACAACACTATGAGTGGAGAAAAAAAGGCACAGTACATCAACATAAAAACCTCATCCCAACTATAAAGTATGGTGAAGGGAGCATCATGGTTCGGGTCTGCTTTTCTGCCTCAGGGCCTAGACAGCTTGCAATCATTGATGGAAATATTAATCCCCAAGTCAATCAAGACATTTTGCAGGAGAATGTAAGGCTATCTGTCCGCCAATTGAAGCTCAACAGAAGTTGGGAGATGCAACAGGACAGCGACCCAAAACACAGAAGTAAATCAACAACAGAATGGCTTCAACAGAAGAAAATACGCCTTCTGGAGTGGCCCAGTCAGAGTCCTGACCTCAACCCGATTGAGATGCTGTGGTATGACCTCAAGAGAGCGGTTCACACCAGACATCCCAAGAATATTGCTGAACTTAAACAGTTTTGGAAAGAGGAATGTGCAGGTCTGATCCGAGGGATCATACTTTTCCCATTTCCCCTCCATTTTGACTGTTTACACAGTGTGTCCAATAAAGACATGAAAATGTATAATTGTTTGTGTTATTCGTTTAAGCAGACTGTGTTATTGTTGTGACTTAGATGAATATCAAATTAAATGTTTTGTCCAATTTATGCAGAAATCCAGGTAATTCCAAAGGGTTCACATACTTCTTCTTGCCACTGTACTTTATTTGTCCAACCGTTTCAGAAATTTGTCTCCTTCTTTATGTAATGCGTCATTCTTTGTTTTCCCTCAGGGAACGAGGCCTCAACACCTTCCAGTTCAGGCCCCACTGTGGCGAGGCCGGCTCTATCACCCACCTGGTCTCTGCCTTCCTCACGGCCGACAACATCTCCCACGGTCTCAACCTGAAGAAGGTCCGAAACCTCAACTGACCCCTAATCATTACCTATGATATGCCCAAGGTTGGGTAGTAAAGGATTACCTGTAACAGGAATTATAATATTTTAAAGCTGTGCTGAGCCACACAGCTCATAAATCACCTTTCACTGGGAATGGAAGCTTTTCCCTTCTGTCTAATCTACACGACCAAAAGTCTGCTCATCGAATATCTCATTCCAAAATCATGGGCATTAATATGGAGTTGGACCCCTTTCGCTGCGATAACACCCTCCACTGTTCTGGGGAGGCTTTCCACTAGATGTTGGAACTTTGCTGCAGGGACTTGCTTCCATTCATCCACAAGAGCGTTAGTGAGGTCGAGCACTGATTTTGGGTGATTAGGCCTGGCTCGCAGTCGGGGTTCCAATTCACCCCAAAGGTGTCCGATGGGGTTGAGGTCAAGGCTCTGTGCAGGCCAGTCAAATTCTTCCACGCCGATCTTGACAAACCATTTCTGTATGGACTTCGCTTTGTGCACGGGGTCATTGTCATGCTGAAACAGGAAAGAGCCTTCCTCAAACTGTTGCTACAAAGTGCGAAGCAAAGAATCGTCTAAATGTCACTGTATGCTGTATCGTTAAGATTTCCTTTCACTGGAACTAAGGGGCCTAGCCCGAACAATGAAAAACAGCCCCAGACCATTATTCCTCCTCCACCAAACTTTACAGTTGGCACTATGCATTGGGGTAGGTAGCATTCTCCTGGCATCCGCCAAACCCAGATTCGTCTGTGGGACTGTCAGATGGTAAAGCGTGATTCATCACTCCAGAGAACTAATTTCCACTGCTCCGGAATCCAATGGCGGCGAGCTTTACACTACTCCAGCCGACGCTTGGCATTGTGCATGGTAATCTTGGGCTTGTGTTCGGCTGCTCGGGCATGGAAACCCATTTCATGAAGCTCCCGGCATACAGTTTAAAAATATATACATATTTTTAATGTTCTCCCTTTTTTCTCCCCAATTTCGTGGTATCCAATTGTTTTTAGGAGCTACTATCTTGTCTCATCGCTACAACTCCCGTACGGGCTCGGGAGAGACGAAGGTTGAAAGTCATGCGTCCTCCAATACACAACCCAACCAAGCCGCACTGCTTCTTAACACAGTGCGCATCCAACCCGGACGTTGGCCGCACCAATGTGTCGGAGGAAACACCATGCACCTGGCAACCTTGGTTAGCGCGCACTGCACCCAGACCGCCACAGGAGTCGCTGGTGCGCGATGAGACAGAGCCTGGGCGCGAACCCAGAGTCTCTGATGGCACAGTTGGCGCTGCAGTACAACGCCCTTAACCACTGCGCCATCCGGGAGGCCGCCCGGCATATAGTTATTGTGCTGACGTTGCTTCCAGAGGCAGTTTGGAACTCGGTAGTGAGTGTTGCAACTGAAGACAGATGATTTTACGAGTACACACTTCAGCTGTCTGATTCTGAGAGCTTGTGTGGCATACCACTTTGTGTCTGAGCCGTTGTTGCTCCTAGACGTTTCCACTTGAAAATAACAGCACTTATAGTTGACCGGGGAAGCTCTAGCAGGGCAGAAATTTGACAAAATGACTTGTTGGAAAGGTGGCATCCTATGGCGGTGCCAAGTTGAATGTCACGGAGCTCTTCAGTAAGGCCATTCTACTGCCATTGTTTGTCTATGGAGATTGCATGGCTGTGTGCTCGATTTTATACACCTGTCAGCAACGGGTGTGGCTGAAATAGCCGAATCCACAAATTTGAAGGGGTGTCCACATACGTTTGTGTATATATAGTGTATTTGAAATCTCCAAAACTGCTAAATTTCCTCTCCTTGGTTGCTTTCCACAGAAACCTTTCTTTTTTTCTTTTTTACCAAAAGTCAAGAGCGCCCACTTACTGAGAACTGAATCACTCCACATTTCATCAGCTTCTTTGTGTCAAAAGGACACTTTTCATTTGCACAGCACAGCTCCACCATGTTCACTTCACAAGCACTGGGATGACATACATGACAAATCAGCAGCTTATTTTAGCTAAGTGGAAACGAATACAGTAAAAACCACCTGTCTACCTTTGTAAACAGATCTTAGTGTTTTTGTTAACTTTGAATAGACTACATTGAGTATTTGACACAATTGATTATCTAACTCATGAAATAATCGGATTGAACTTGGACATGTTACATCTATTGAGGTCTTTATCACACTGTTATGTTAAGGGTGGATCAGACAATAAAGACCTAGAATTGCACAATCAAAGAATGAAGATTGGGAAAGCTTCCCTGGAACTTGGTGTTACATTTTTTGTGTATACCAATCATGAGAAACAGCAGTAGAATATACAATGGCACAGTTTGGTACATTTTCTATGGTTGCAAATGGTACAATTTAAACATGGCAATCTGTGAAAAATGTAGAAAGTTGTGGAAGACCATAAGAACCTCTTTGTCTCCATCCTCCCATGATCCCAGGTCCCCATACAGCTGGCCCTCCCATCCCATCCCATCCCAACCATCCTTTCCCCAGATCCCACCTGAGTCCCATCCTAGCTGTCACACCCGCCCAAACAACCCCACCCTTCCCCCTACCCATGGCTCAAAGTCAAGACAAAGAGAGTGTTGACATCTTTCCATCTCTCCCTTCTCAGAGTCCTGTGCTGCAGTACCTGTACTACCTGGCCCAGGTCCCCATCGCCATGTCTCCTCTAAGCAACAACAGCCTGTTCCTGGAGTACTCCAAGAACCCTCTCAAGGAGTTCCTCCAGAAGGGCCTGTGTGTGTCCCTGTCCACTGACGACCCCATGCAGTTTCACTACACCAAGGTCAGAGCCACTGGGCACTTCTGTTGATATGAAATGATTGGATTGGTGTAAGCAATGTGGCAGAAATGACAACTAGCCTACCAGAAGGCAAGACGAACCTCATCGTCGTAATAAATATATCTACACAACCCAGCTGCACACCTACCAGAGAGTAACAATTGTAAAATCAATGTTTGACGGTTAGTCTTCTGTGCGTGAAATAAAGTAGTGTGTTAGCAAAGAAGCTTTTGGGGAAACTCCCCCCTGTCTGTTTGTCCATGCTGCAGGAGGCCTTGATGGAGGAATATGCCATCGCGGCCCAGCTGTGGAAGCTAAGCACCTGTGACACATGTGAAATCGCCAGGAACAGTGTGCTGCAGAGTGGTCTGTCTCATCAGGTACAGTAAATCAATACCTGGTAAATAGAACTCCTGGGTAAATTTGTAGCGTTGCGGCAAACACGAGTAGTGCCTGCTGACAGTGACAGATGCTTTCACCCTCTATAAGCTCATGCCGACAGCTTCGGAGAACTCACCGGGGCATCACACTCACAAGTGATTTCAGTAGCCATCCCCGACCACCTCCTCATGGAACTCCTGAGTGTGTCCCAGTGTTGTGTCACTGAAGTGACACGCATTTAGTGACACGTATCCTGTATCCCCCTTTTCTCCTGCCAGGAAAAGAAGCACTTCCTGGGGGCCAACTACCTGCAGGACGGGCCCGACGGGAATGACATTAGACGGACCAATGTGGCTCAGATCCGCATGGCCTACCGCCACGAGACCCTGTGCAATGAGCTCAGCTTCCTGGTGGAGGCTGTGAAGACCGAGGCCGGCGGCACACAGGTCGAGTGACCACAGCACAGAGAGACCCACACAGTAGCTGCTGGGACAGTGTTGGAAAGGTCAATGTTAAAGGTATCTGTGGCAGCACAGTATGGTTTGGGTCGTGACAGTAGTGTTGAAAAGGGTTAGAGTGACCTCTGGTCGCTCTTCACTTCAGCTCTAGACCACAGCCAAATCCTGTACTGCTACCGCGCTACGGTAATACTGAGAGAATAAGACACCGAGCTAAATGAATGAGACTGTACCGTGTAAGCCGCACCAAATCAAGCCAAGCCAACAGCAGCGCACTAGGCAAATCAACATTACCCTATTGATTCTTGTTTTCTTTGGTCTGCATGCCTTTTTCCCATATGGTGTTTGATAAAGTAGAACTTCATCCCTACCACGAAAACCCTGTTTGTAGTTGAACATAGGATCCAGAGGGACACTGCTTATGCACTACCATAGTTCTCGTGTCCTGTTCAAGAAATACTACCAACTGTGCCAACACAGGAGCTCTCAACGCCAGATTAAAAGCCAAATCAGAGAGCACACCGGTCGTTGTGTAATTGTGGCCTTTCTATTTGAAATACAGTACATAGTGGTAGGAGGGATATTACTATGTCAGGTAAAAAGGACTCACATGTAAAGGATAGCCATACATTTTGATGCATTGTTTTCGAGGTCTGTATCCCTGTTGTTGTAACTGTGTCTGAGGGTGGTGGTGTTTTTTTATTATACAAGTTTGTGAAGAGAGGTTTGCTACGGAGCCCCTTCCACCATTTTGAATGCTCCTCCGAGGTGCTCATTATATCACTGCTGTAGAGATGGTCCACAAAAATCACTTCAAAAAGGTTAACTAGTATCATGTGCCGAATATTACAAATTTGGGAGACTTTCACCCTTGTCTCAATGCAGCATCAAATGTCACTCAACTGTATTGTACATGATGCGATAGAGGGAATGTATGTTTTTATATGACAATAAAGAGTTACTTACAATATTTCACACAAACAGAATCAAAACTGTTACACATGCACCTGAAACACAGTTGGTCAAATATGAGACTGGCAATCACAAGAAGTTGTCAAAACTCTTTTAATATAATAGAAGACAGAATACATATATGTGCAAAATATGAACTTCTTTATTAGCCAATGGTATTGGTTTATTTAATCAGTGGTGTAAAGTACTTAAGTAGTACTTTACAGTATTTTTACTTAAGTCCTTTTTGGGGGGGTATCTGTACTTTCCTATAGATATTTGACTATTTTTACTCCACTACATTCCTAAAGAAAATAATGTACTTTTCACTCCATACATTTTCCCTGACCTCCAAAAGTTACATTTTGGTCCGATTCACACACTTAAGAGAACATCCCTGGTCATCCCTACTGCCTCTGATCTGGCAGGCTCACTAAACACAAATGCTTAATGTGAATTATGTCTGAGTGTGTTGGAGTGTGCCCCTGGCAATACGTACATTAAAAAAAAAAAAATTGTGCAGTCTGGCTTGCTTAATATAAGGAATACAAACATGGTCTCTTTTTTGTTTTCTTGAGTAAGGAAGATCCAAAATGGAGGTGTTTCAGCCTAGCCAAATGCTTTCTGTGGTGGTGGGGCAAGCCAGCAGAAAATACGGAGCGTTGCGCTGTGATTGGCTCAGTGGGGAGAGCTAGAAAATTCAAGCCCCTTGGGTGCTGCCATATAGTTACATTAGAAGTGCCCATCCAAGAAGTCTCAAGGTCATTGGCCACAGATAAAATTACATCAAATCATATCTACAGTAGTTTTGATTGGACTGATCATGTCAACATCATACTTTCAAAATCTTAGCTAGCAGTCATCATCATGAATTAAGTCGACAATCTACTGGCAAATCCTTTTTAATCCTTGTCATATGAAGAGAAATTATAGATAAAACGTATCGGTACTCAATGGTCATTGGACATAAAAACATTACACAACAAGTTGGAAATCACAAATTCAGTGAATTCAGTGAATGGAAGGAATCAGTGGCTAACTGCAAGCATTGCAAAGCAATCACTAGCCTGCTATTCAGTGGAGTGGCTGTGTGGTCCCAAGTCTGGGTTTAAGGGTCTCTTTTCCAAGCTTTAAATGAAAAACATTCAACATTGGCCATGCTGTCAAAGAAGGATGATTTGACCCACGCTCAAAACAACTTAATTCTGAACTGGGAATTCTGACAACTGGGAACTTGGGGGGGAGAAAACTAGCTCCGACTGGGAAAATATGTTTTGAATGCTCATCCATCTCGGGAATTGTAAGTCGGGAACTCAGGCCTCTTTCTAGAGCTACTTGTGGCTTGTGAAGATCACGGATGTCATGATTCAACCTCCCCCCAGAGTTCTCAGTTGTCTTGATAGCACCATAAATCCAGAGAATGCCAGACTTTGATGACAAAATTTGCCCACGAAGGACCGCCGCGCCACCTTCCTGTTCAAGTAAGCACAACAAGGCGAGTCCAAATATGCTGCATAATGATGTAATATGCGATTTCTCCTTCGCCAAGATAACCCATCCACCTGACAGGTGTGGCATATCAAGAAGCTGATTAAACTGCATGCTCATTACTCAAGTGCTGGGGACAATAAAAAATTAAATAAAAAAGGAAAAGCAGCCAACAAGTACTCAGCATACGTTAGAACTCCTTCAAGACTGCTAGAAAAGCATTCCAGATTAAGCTGGTTAAGAGAATATGTAATTTCATAGTGTTGATGCCTTCACTACTGTTCCTACAATGTAGAAAATAGTAAAAATAAAGAAAAACCCTGGAATGAGTAGGTGTCCAAACTTTTGACAGGTACTGTATATGAACATGAAACAGAGTTTATGCCTTTATAGATAATGGACATTAAAGCTTTAAAATTGCCAACATTAAAACGTATGTTTTATATATAAAAAAAAAAAGTTTGACAACCATGTGTGTAAACTTTCAAATTATATCAAACTCAACCGTTTATCTTTTTCAGTGATGAAGACAGATGTCTCATGGTAGGGTGGGGTATGCAAAATGGGTCAACTTTGAGCACCTTTATCTCCTTAATATTTTGGCATTCAGGTCCAAAAGGTCACTTTCTGACCTCTTCTTCTGTGGGTGAACATGTATGGAAGGTGTTGTTCAAATCAAAAGGGGTGCAGTCAGAAAGTGATCAAAATCATATGGAACAACCCTTTACTCAAAAATGCACTAATTATCACAGTAAACTACAAAAATATTCAAAAGTGCAATTGGTCAACATTAAACACTAAATAATTTGGTCAGATTTGATTTACATATTTTCTGTGGACTAATTTTAAAACATTAATTAAAATGTTGTTCAAGTACACTGTTACAATTCATATAGGGAAATCAGTCAAAGTCAATACATTAATTGGGCCCTCATCTATGGGTTTCACATGACTGGGAATACAGATATGCATCTGTTGGATCAGAAAACCAGTCAGTATCAGGTGTGACCACCATTTGACTCATGCAGCGCAACACATCTCCTTCACATAAACTTGATCAGGCTGTTGCTTGTGGAATGTTGTTCCACTCCTTTTCAATGGCTGCATATTGGTGGGAACTGGAATACGCTGTCGTACACGTCAATCCAGAGCATCCCAAACATGCTCAGTGGGTTACAAAATGTTCTCTCTAATTTTTGGGGGCACTGAGCACATTTTTGCTCTTGTGAGCGGAAACTTTAACATAGTGTGAATTTTGTGCAACCTCCGGCATTTGTTTACAGCGAACACTGAGGCCGTACCCTTACAGTTTGACAGTAGCCAATAGGCCATTGTGGTTTTGAGCATAATGTAGGCCTCCCAACAAAACCAATGGAACGAATCCCAGAACATTTTCACACGGAATAAGCTTTTAATTTATAGGATCTAGCCTATATGTGGTGTTCAGTGCAGGCCTATATTGCATGAGACATTTAAAAACGTTTTTACATTACGTTTCTTACTTGGTCTGTAACACCATGGGCCAAATAGCTGACTGTAAATTGCATTCATTGGACAATGCAAGAAGTGGCTTTACAAAATAAAATGTATTATCACCATACAGAAATTTGACAATGTAGGCTACCCCTCGGCCCATTGCCGTATTTGCATATTCAAGCCTGTCTCAAAATACAACACTGCTCCTTTAATTAAGACATATGCTTTTTGCCTGACCGGCTTTTCAAAGACAGCTTAAAATGTAGCCTACACGTTTTGTGCTCTTGTATGAAGCAACAACTCCCCATTGCTGACCTATACACGTATCTATAACTGGGATAATAACTCGATAACTAGCAAAGAATAGCTACAAATCTGCGCTCTGATCTGACAAGCGCATTACCTCGCGAGTGATTGAAAGAGCGCAAGTTCACGCCAATAGAATTCTACTCCGTTGCGCTCTGGCTCTGCCTACAACAAAATCAAAGACACAAACCTGCAAAGTTAGATTTGTTTTGGTTGGTTGCATTGAAAAGTCGTTTATGTTGATTCGATCCCAGAAAAAAACGTTGATCTATATAGTGCAAATGAATGGTGCGAACTCAATGAAGTTCAATCGTTTGTGTCTCTGTGCAGCATGACATTTCTTTCGCGCGGCAGTCCTGAAGGAAAGGCGAGGTCGCGGTACGTTGGTGACATGTCTGGTGAGTATGCAGGCCATGGAGGAACTGGGACATTTTCAGCTTCCAGGAATTGTGCACATATCCTTGCGACATGGGGCTGTGCATAATCATGCTGAAACATTGGGTGATGGCGGCAGACTATGGGCTTTGAGATCTCATCTCGGTATCTGTGCATTTAAATTGCCATCGATAAAATGCAATTGTGTCCATAGCTTATGCCGGCACTTTCGCAAACCCACAGTTTCATCAGCTGTCCTGGTGGCTGGTTTCAGACAATCCTGCATGTGAAGTAGCCGGATGTGGAGGTCCTGGGCGTGGTTACAGGTGATCTGTGGTTGTACTGCCATATTATCAAAAAGGACTGAGACAGTTTATGGTAGAGAATTGAACATTAAATTCTCTGGCGGACATTCCTGCAGTCAGCATGCAAATTGCATGCACCCTCAAAACTTGGAGAAAAACTGCACGTTTTAGAGTAGCCTTTTGTCCCCAGCACAAGGTGCACAGATCATGGTTTAATCAGCTTCTTGATATATCTCACCTGTCAGGTGGATGAATTTTCTTGGCAAAGGAGAAATGCTCACTAAAGGGATGTAAACAAATGTGTGCACAAAATAAGAGAATGAAGTTTTTTGTGCATATGGACAATTTCTGGGGTCTTTTATTTAAACTGATGAAACATGGGACCAACGCTTCACATGTTGCGTTTAAATTTTTGTTCAGTATAGTACCAGCCAGTCATGAGTAAAGTACATACAGCTCAAATCTTCAGTTCCCTAATGGGAATAACACATTCCAAATATATTATGTAGTACTATTTTAACATTCACTCAGCCTCACACGTAATAAAAAGTTAAATATTTAAAACATCCAATGCACTGGCCTTGCTTAAGTACTCATGATATAGAAATTATTTTGATAAACAATGACATTTTTGTATATTTAAACTAAAAGCTACATTTTTGGGGAGACATCACCTCATCTAACTAACATTGAGGAGAAAATATAAAGATTATCGTGGCTGAAGCATCCATGAGATTATTGTACTTAAATTTTCACATTTCATCAAATAGCAAACCATTCAGTGTGTTATAGGATTTCAAAATTAAAATAAAATAAAAGTACAGAAGTTGTGTGATTAGTGATTTATGGACATTTCCACAGCAGTTCGAGGTGCCTATAAAAACATCTACTATTCAAAGTGCAATTATAAGAGTAGGTTTAACGAAACAATGTGCTTGGTTTATATATTATTGTGGAGAGATTGTGTACACACACACCCCCCAGTCAGAAGTTGACACACCTACTCATTCCAGGGTTTTTCACACTCTTGGCATTCTCTCAACCAGCTTCATGAGGTGGAATGCACCTGGAATGCAAGTTCATTTGTGGAATTTCTTTCCTTATTAATGTGTTTGAGCCAATCAGTTGTGTTGTGACAAGGTAGGGGTGGTATACAGAAGATCGCCCTATTTGGTAAAAGACCAAGTCCATGTTATGGCAGGAACAGCTCAAATAAGCAAAGAGAAAATGACAGTCCATCATTACTTTAAGCCATGAAGGTCAGTCAATTTTGGAAAATGTAAAGAACTTGGAACGTTTCTTCAAGTGCAGTCGCAAAAACCATCACTCACCATGATGAAACCGTCTCTCATGAGGACCGCCACAGGGAATGAAGACAGAGTTACCTCTGCTGCAGAGGATAAGTTCATTAGCGTTAAGTGCACCTCAGAAATTGCAGCCCAAATAAATGCTTCACAGAGTAACAGTAACATCAACTGTTCAGAGGAAACTGCGGGAATCAGGCCTTCATGTTTGAATTGCTGCAAAGACACCAATATGAAGAAGAGACTTGCTTGGACCAAGAAACACGAGCAATGGACATGAAACCAGTGGAAATCTGTAAACAGATGCTCTCCACATGTGGTTCCCACCGTAAAGCATGGAGGAGGTGGTGTGATGGTGCTTTGCTGGTGACACGGATTGATTTTGAATTCAAGAAACACGTAATCTGCATGGCTACCACAGCATTCTGCAGCGATACGCCATCCCATCTGGTTTACGCTTAGTGGGACTATCATTTGTTTTTCAACAGGACAATGACCCAACACACCTCCAGGTTGTGTAAGGGCTATTTGACCAAGAAGGAGAGTGATGGAATGCTGCATAAGATGACCTGGCCTCCACCCAATTGAGATGGTTTGGGATGAGTTGGACCACAGAGTGAAGGAAAAGCAGCCAACAAGTGCTCAGCATATGTGGGAACTCCTTCAAGACTGTTTGAAAAGTATTCCAGGTGAAGCTGGTTGAGAGAACACCAAGAGTGTGCAAAGCTGTCAAGGCAAAGGGTGGCTACTTTGAAGAATCTAAAATCTATTTTGATTTCTTTTTTGGTTACTACATGAATCCATGTGTTGTCATAGTTGAATGTAATTTTTTTTTGTAAAAACAAAGGAAAACCCTTGAATGAGTAGGTGTGTCTAAACTTGACTGGTACTGTATATACAGTGCCTTCAGAAAGTACTCAGACATTTCACATTTTGTTAGGTTACAGCTTTATTCTAAAACTGATAACATTGTCCTGTGTGCCTTTCCAAATCATAACCCATAAACGACAAAGCAAAAACAGTTCACATTTTTGCTAATTCCTAAAAATAATGAAATGTCACATTTACATAAGTTGTCAGATCCTTTACTCAGTACTTTGTTGAAGCACCTTTGGCAGCAATTACATCCCTGAGTCTTATTGGGTATGAAGCGACAAGCTAGGCACACCTGTATTTGGGGAGATTCTCCCATTCTTCTCTGCAGATTCTCTCAAGCTCTTTCAGGTTGGATGGGGAGCATTGCTGCACAACTATTTCCAGCTCTCGCCAGAGATGTCCAATCGGGTTCAAGTCCGGGCTCTGGCTGGGCCACTTAAGGACATTGGGACTCCGGCATTGTCTTGCTGTGCGTTTAGGGTCATTGTCCTGTTGGAAGGTGAACCTTCTCTCCAGTCTGAGGTCCTGAGCAGGTTTTCATATGGATCTTTACATTTTGCTCCATTCATCTTTCCCTCGATCCGGTCTAGTTTCCCAGTCCCTGCCACTGAAAAACATCCCCACAGCATGATGCTGCCACCACAATAAGGATGGTGCCAGCTTTCCTCCAGACATGACGATTGGCATTCAGGCCGAAGAGTTCAATCTTGTTTTTCATGGTCTCGAGTCTTTCAGGTGTCATTTGGCAAACTCAAAGTGGGCTGTCATGTGCCTTCATCTGGCCCCTGTACCATAAAGGCCTGATTTGTGGAGTGCTGAAGAGATGTTTGTCCTTCTGGAAGGTTCTCCCATCTCCACAGAGGAACTCTAGAGCAGTGTCAGTGACCATCGAGTTCTTGGTCACCTCCCTGACCAAGGCCATTCTCCCCCGATTGCTCAGTTTGGCCAGCTCTAGGAGTTTTGGTGGTTCAAAACTTCTTCCATTTAAGAAGGATGAGGGCCAATGTGTTGTTGGGGACCTTCAATACTGCATAAATGTCTTGGTACCCTTCCCCAGATCTGTGCCTCGACACAATCCTGTCTCGGAGCTCTACAGGCAATTCCTTCAACCTCATGGCTTGGTTTTTGCTCTGACATGCATATAGACAGATGTGTGCCATTCCAAATCATGTCCAATCAATTTAATCTATCACAGGTTGGACTCCAATCAAGTTGTAGAAACATTAAGGATGATCAATGGAAACAAGATGCACCTGAGCTCAATTTCGAGTCTTATACTTATGTAAATGTGATATCATTTTTTTTTCAATTATAGGCACCTCAAATTTATAAACCTGTTTTCATTAGAGTTGTGTGCAGATCGGTGAGGACTTAAAAAAATACAAAAAATTATATATATATATAATATATACACACAATCAATTTTAGAATAAGGCTGTAACGTAACAAAAATGTGGGAAAAGTCAAGGGGGCTGAATACCTTTCGAAGGCACTGTATATACACACACAAGTTTAAGAGCAATCATGTAAAAATAATCTTGAAATATGGAAAAGAACAAAAAGAAATAATCACAACCGGCAAATTCCTATAAAGCAACCCATCTTCTCTACATACCCCCAAAACGAAAAACTCCAAACCCTTCCCCGAACTATTCTTGATGTCAGTTTGGTTGTCAGTGGTTAATCAAAGTGTCTTAGTGTTGAGTAGCTTAAGGTATGTGTGGATGGCCTGCCTCGTCAGCCAGGTTGAGGATATAGCCAGCTACGTCGTCCTCTGTAGGGGCATCAGGCATCACCCACGACTCATTGGCAGCGGTCACTTGCAAGCGGCATATCGGACAATTCCTGCTCTGCCCACTCCTATGAAAACAAACCAAATAATTGGGTACATTTACATGGACACTGATTAATGTAGTTTGATTAAAACCTCTGTATGCTTTGCAAGAACAATTTCCCTAATAATTCGGTTTAAAATGGACATCAGGCCTAAATTAGGCTACCCGAAGGGACTTTAGTGAATCCCGAAAATAACCAATCAAAATAAATGTGCTATCAAGTCTAGCATTTTATTAAAACAATATAATACAAAGACAATACAAAGGGCCACTCCTATCAGTGGGTCCTCTGGGCAGTGGATGCGCTTAACCCCCACCCGATTGCCCCCGGCCCAATGGGATTTTCCAAGGGTGGGAAGAACCAAGCCCCACCCGATTGCCCAGGCGGGCATGGAAGTGAGCGTACCCATAACCACCAGGCCAGCGCACACACCGCCCACAGCGTGAAACCAAAAAAACATACATGACTAAACACAAAACATACAATCACAGCCCCACACTCACCCCTGATTGAAGGATCTCAAACCTTTATAAAATGTGCAAGTGTGTATGTATCTATTCCAACCTTCAAAACAGCCACAGATCAACCCATCTCTCCCGGTAAATCATTATTGTACCATTTCCTCTGGCAATACATACCTCCAATCTACCATGGTGTCTCACTAGGGACTTGAACCTCCCCATCTGCAACATTTCTACCGAAAATGCGCCAAAATCAAGCCACAGATGGAGAGAACCAAAAGAGATGCTCTATTGAGTCGGTTTCCTTGTGGCAGCCTGCACCGGTCTGACTGTTCAATGCCCCATATACTGAGCATTCTTTTGTAGTGAGAATTTGATATAACAGCTTAAATCTAAGTTTTGTATATCAGTTCATAAAACCAATGTCATGGTATTGGGACTTAGAAAATTTGTTCCCAACTATCTTGAATTTTATGAAGCATAGTTGTCAAACCTCTTGACCGTAAGTGAAAATGATATATTTTGCAATTTATATTGGTCATTTTATGCCATTGATACTGTACTTTTTAATTGGTGGCAGACAAACTAACTAATTAATTCCTTTCTCTTTCAAGTAATTGCTTCTTCCATTTGTGGCAGAGCTGTGATAAGTTGGTTATTTAAGCAATAAGGCTCGAGGGGGTGTGGTATATGGCCAATATACCACGGCTAGGGCTGTTCTTATGCAAGACGCAACGTGGAGTGCCTGTATACAGCCCTTAGCGGTGGTTTATTGGCCATATACCCTAAACCCCCGAGGTGCCATAATGCCATTATAAACTGGTTACCAACTTAGAGCAGTAAAAATATATGTTGTCATACCCATGGTATAAGGTCTGATATACCACGGCTGTCTGCCAAATCAGCATTCAAGGCTCGAACCACCCAGTTTATAATTTTATGCCATGGGATTGTTGAATACTTGTTTCTGATTGGCTTGAAGGGCATTTAAGAGCGTGCATTATTTCCCTATTAACACAGTATATTTGCACAGTAGAATTCAATGGCTATAATAATGGCTGTTGATTGTCTTGAATGACAGTTCCTATTCAACATTTCCAGCTGAAACAATACATTTAATAACATTGTTGTATAAATATCCTAAAGCAAAATGATACATTATCTGATTAAATTGCTTTAGAAAGGGGCACAAGACAGGAATGTCCCCTCTCCCCTCCTGTTTGCACTGGCAATTGAACAGCCTGCAGAAAGAACTAGACAGGACTCAAATGTAACAGGTATCAGTCATTTAAACTAAACTTATTTGCCGATGATCTCCAGATATACCTGACCAATATTGAAAACTCAATTCCACAGGTGCTTAAAATATTTTCAGAAGACTCAAATCTCAGGTTATAACATTAATGTGTAAAAATATGAAATAATGGCAATAGGACAAAGAAAAAGGATTGCTGTGAATTGAGTTTAAGAGGACCACAAAAATTTTTTTTTAAAATAGGATGCTTAATAAGTGACAAATATATACAGAGGGGCAAAAAAGTATTTAGTCAGCCACCAATTGTGCAAGTTCTACCACTTAAAGATGAGAGGCCTGTAATTTTCATCATAGGTACACTTCAACTATGACAGAGAGAATTCACAAATTCTACAGCACAACGTCTGAGTCATGTCTCAAGTGTACAAGTATTATGACTCGATCTATGCTTTCTGGGAATAGTATAAAGTTTAGAAGTTGTGGGCGGAGCCAGAAAGTTGTCAGAAGTATTAAAATATAAAAACATACTTTTAATCCACCTGTCTACATATGTAGTGTGATACCCAATGGGCTGGACAATTCTTTTAGCCCTTTTAGCCCTTTTTCTCCCCAATTTCGTAGTGTCCAATTGTTGTAGTAGCTACTATCTTGTCTCATCGCTACAACTCCCGTACGGGCTCGGGAGAGACGAAGGTTGAAAGTCATGCGTCCTCCGATACACAACCCAACCTAGCCGCACTGCTTCTTAACACAGCGTGCATCCAACCCGGAAGCCAGCCGCACCAATGTGTCGGAGGTAACACCGTGCACCTGGCAACCTTGGCTAGCGCGCACTGCGCCCGGCCCGCCACAGGAGTCGCTGGTGTGCGATGAGACATCCCTACCGACCAAGCCCTCCCTAACCCGGACGACGCTAGGCCAATTGTGCGTCGCCCAACGGACCTCCCGGTCGCGGCTGGTTACGACAGAGCCTGGGCGCGAACCCAGGGTCTCTGATGGCACAGCTGGCGCTGCAGTACAGCGCCCTTAACCACTGCGCCACCCGAGAGGCCAATCTGCCATAATTAACACAATCTAATGATTAACTATTTAAATAGCATGGGCTACTGAATTTTTTTAAAAGACCAAGTGGCAAACAATAATGCAGGCACTAGGGATGGGAGTGTGAGCAGGCGGGTCTGGGCAGATGAGATATAGTCACAAAGAATGACTACAAGTTATCATTCAGATGTATAAAAGTTTGTTTTTGTTTTTGGGAAAAAAAAAGGAAGAAAAATATATTATTAAAAAAATATTTCAATGGCTATAGTTCATTCTTACATGTTCTAGGTTTGAGCTGCTTTTGAAAGCAAAAGCAGGAATTGAAAACATTGGCATTGTTGAATTAGATTTTATAATAGCAAGGTAGGACTAATGGTTTGATTAGCTAAACTAGCACATCTGTTCGGTTACCAAGGCAACTACGGTCACCATCTGGTAAACTTGCTAGCTACTTCATTTCTGGAGCAAATGTTTTAAATTATAGCCATTGGTAACTTGGTGCTCTATGCTTTCTCTGGCAAATAATGCAACTCCATGGAAGGTCAGTTCAACTCTCCTAGCACGTCATGGAACACACCTTCCACGTCGTTCATTATTTTCCAAAGAACGCATAGCCCCTCATTGTGTATTCATCTCCATTCACCTTGATTAATTGCTTGCGTGACAATTTTACCATCGTTGTTTACAAATGTCATGATACATTCTCTCCAAGAAAATTGGTTTATCCACACATATATGCCATCTCTTCTGGAGGATGGAATTGTAGCCAACTCTGTACCACTTCATTTAAGAAGGAGCGTTAAGAGCAAAGAGACCCATTTTAAATATTTGATGCGCTTCTCTTAGTAGCCTACTGGAAAACCAGTTTGGATTTAGATACAGTTTCAGTATAATGGAAGCTTTTTTTGTGCTAAAGTTTGTTTTATTGAGAAATAATACCAAAATTAAATGACAACCCCCCCCCCCCCCCTATCCCAATCCGAGGACCTAAGGGATCAAATTAAATAAACATACATGAAAAAAATGACAGAAAGAAACTAAAGCGACACATCAAAGTGTTTCAGCGACAAGAAGGCATTGGTTCAAAGAAGGGGTTGGAACAGAAACTACTTTCCAATCGTTTCATTCTGAGCAGAAGCACAATTTCTCGTTCCGTTCCACTGTTCAGACCAGCAAAAATAAAGTATAAAAGCTACCAGGTTCATTAAGAGGGAACAATATACAGGAAGCGTCACTCAAAATGTTGATATGAAACAGCTGACGAGGAGTCACATAGGTCCTGTGTAAAAATGACAATGGATGTTGGTGATCAGGATTCAGAGAAGCGTGTTGAATATTAGACTGCACACGATCCCAGCTAAAACACTTATCCTGGAAGATATCTTATCCACAAAGTACCAAGAGGAAGAGGTTTATAAGAAATGTACACTAGAAACAATTACCCTTTTGTTTTGCTCCTTAAACTCAAAATCTTATGCATAGGATGTAGCATCAAATCTGACTGCCATGGAACCCAAGTTCAGACAGAAGGTTTGTATATGAAAACTATTTATAACATTCACAATTAGGTTTTACAAGCTCACTTCACTCGCACATAAGGCTCCTGCAAGCACATGCGCAGACACAGCTGGCACTCCGATTAAGGTGTTTACATGTCCTAACTATCTGATCAAATTGCAGAGAAACATAGGCGTTATAATCGAACATGCTCAATGACAACAGACGTCGGGACAACAGATTTATCAGTGGGACCACTGTGGAATGTGTCGGTGTCTCTTACCACTTGTCAATGCACTTTTGACAGAAGCTGTGAGCACAGGGCAGAATGAGGTCAGATTTACCATCCATGCAGATGCAGCACTCCTCCTCATCAGTTAACTGCTTCACCCTGTAGGGGAATACACACAATGGCAGCCAGTCATAGACTTGCCTCCAGTTCCAGACTTCCTCACATTACGGAACAAGACTTGGAAGGATGGCAATGCAAGACTTCCCACAGACGCACACTGAACTACTAACCTGCCCATCCACATGCTGGCCTGGCAGGAGTCCCCTGACGGGAGGCTGGCGCCCTCTGCTGACAGCACCTCCACTGCCTGACTGGTGATGTCATGGTACAGCTGGATGAACTGATACAGGTTCATGATGCGAGACGCCTCCACCATCCCATTCTCTTTGTTGATCTGCCAGAGCACAGCGCAACAACACAAACATGTTTCAGTCTCAAAAACACACATGCCATGAACACAAATGTGCCGACAACACACACAGTAACACACACATTACTGGTTGAAAAACACACATTTCCCCTAAATTTTTTAAAAAATAGCGAGAGTGAAGACTGATTCACAATGACATGTCACCATCAAGAGACCAACTTTTGTCCCTTTCTCACCTTGGTACAGACTATCCTCACAGCCACTTTCCACAGAGCAGAGGTGTCCGAGCCAGTCTGGACTTCAAAGATCAGGTGTTTTTGCTGTCCAGCTGCTAGCTTAGCCGTCCTGTTCAGTTGACAGTCATGGAGAAACATTGTTACTCAACAAATGATCCAATGACAACTTAACACTGTCCCCTAACCCTCCTCAGTTTATATCACTCACTGCCTGTGAAAGCCACATTCACACCAGCAAGGCCTACTGATTGGGGAAGGACTAGGTTAAATCCTAACAGGGAGAGAGTGCTCTAAGCTCTTGATTAAGGTTCATAACCTGAATTATGTCAGTTAATAAGTAGCGTTATAAGTGGATAATTTTCAAGAAGTGCCAGCGGAGGAGCTGGATGTTACTTGGGGGAATTAGTTCCCCATCTGTAAATGAACTGGGAAATATTGTTATTCTCTTTGTAGAGTTGGATATTATTATCATCGTCATCTATTTGTTTAATGACTAAGTACAAAGCAAACAAGGACTACATTGACAGTCACGACATGGCCGTCCTTACACGTCATTGAGCTCTGCCACCCTGGCCAGGAACTCCTCGTAGTTGAGATAGCCGCTGTCGCGAACCAGCCCAGCATGCTTCACCAGCTTCTCAGGTAGACGGGTCATCACCGCCTGGCCTGAGATCTGCTGGCCCATCCCAACCGCGCTCAAAGAACAGCACTATGCAGGGTGGCCTGACCGAGGGAAACAAAAGCAAAGTCACCAAGTAATTTACCTACGGTCTTTAGAGCAAGGATCTCCCAAACTTTTGGCCCACGACCCCATTTTGATATTAAAAAAAAGTTCATGACCCAACCCTGTTAAAGAAAAATGTGATGTAATCAACTGCCAATGTTTACTTTTTTTAAATTGGGGTACTGTCAATCTGAAGAAAGTATGGTTTGACGTGACAGAAATGCGTCAGGAAGGCATTGTTAAATTCATCAGGTAATAATTTTGTATGATCTTCTGTGTAGAAAATATCACCATTGATTAGGTTATTCCCCCCAGTCTGATTTAGTGCCTGGTCTTGTCCAGTCTGTTCTAAATGAGACTTGTGGGCGTTGTAGAGGGAAACAGAAAGTCTTATCTTTCTGTGATGGGGTCAATCTTTTGTACCTTAAAACTGTTCAAAAGATAGCGCCACATTTTAAGGAAGAAAACAGAAACCACTGTTTATTACAACCACACCTAGTTTCTCTCGCAACTCCATTTTCAAATCAAGCAACCCCACATGGGGTCACATCCCCTAGATTGGGAAGCGCTGCTTAAGAGGGAACTCAGTGAAGGACTTATCCCAGCGTTGTAGCCTACGATCTGTGTTTTCAGACTTCTACCAGCCAAAGGGTATTATTTAGATAATAAATAACCGCCCCCCTCCCTTTTCGTGATTACGATCTTGCTTCATCCCGGCAACTCAGGCTCGGGAGAGGTGAAGGTCAATTCACGCTTCCTCCAAAACATGACCCACCAAAACGCTTCTTAACCTGGAAGCCATCAATGTGTCGGAGGAAACACGATCAAAGTCAGCCTGCAGGTGCCCGACACACCACAAGGAGCCACTAGAGCGCGATGAGCCAAGTAAAGCCCCCCTGGCCAAACCATCCCTTAACCCAGACAACTCTGGGCCAATTGCACACCGCCCTATGGGACTCCCGGTCACAGCTGGTAATGACACAGCCTCGGATCGAACCCCAGGCTGTAGTGACGACTCGGGAGGCCCATTTGTGAACATTTGTAATGGGTTGGACCCAAATAAATTGAGGCAGGTAGTGTTTCACAAAATAGCCAAATATACCTGGCTAGCTAGGATTTAGCCCTTCATCGTCACTCAGTTCCATTACATTACACATAAGAGTAATTGGACCGACGCTCAGTCTGAACATTAACAGCGCTTGCGTTACAGTTTTGGAAGCATAAGGACCTTATCTTTCATATCAGTGAGAATTAATAAATAAAACAAAAAAAAGGTTGAATTCATACACACCTATCTAGGGTTACAGCGCTTGTTTACGGAAAGTCAACGGATTGGCTGCGTTGGCCTAGGTCTACTACACACCTTGACAGATCCTCAGCATACAACGCCTTTTGATCTCCTCTGATCCTGGCAAGCTTAACCTCCCTCTCACATTGGGCACTTCTATGTCGAGCTATCTTCACCGATTTAACAGTACCCAACTTCTTTTCTACCCAGTCTGATACCATCTATGGGTCCACCAAAAGGCAGGGAGCCACATTCTCAAAAGAAAATGTCACTCCCACTGGGCCAGATTCATCCTTTGCATGAACAAGGAGGCAACCGCACATAATTCATCCTCACTCTCGTCAGGTTAAATTTTTGCGCTGACAGCAGAGTGCGGTTTGTACTTGGCGCCATTCTTCCTCAGCACACATATTCCCTCTGCACTCGGCTCTTCTCCCTCACTGTCCATAACCACGTCTATTCATTCAACACGCTCTTACCATGCCTTCATCCGTTATAGTCAGGGCCGGCTCTAAGGCATAGAAAAGCAGTAGAAAAGCACCCCCCAGATGAAATTTGGATCCCAGGGCGGGGTCAAAATGACATTTTATTTTTTACTCACAAAAAAAGTTGGTTCACTTTTGCAGACAGCTAGCTTCGCTAAGTTTTGGTCGTGGCGCACTGAATAATTATAGCTAGTTGGGCAAGCTTTGATCAGCATGGATATCCGAAAATGACTGGGCACTGCCAAGATAAAAAATAATTGAGGACCATCATGTAGAGACAGATGCCGAGCTCACCAAGCAACTTGCTAGCCCGGCCACTGAGGTTGACGAGCCTATCAGCAAAATGTAATACCCACCCATCTCCCACCACTGCCTGCTGACCAACAAGATCGAGAAGAGCCCGGGCCTAGCGCCAGCAGCAAGAGGGCAACATTACAACAAGCACCTGCACCGCCGTTAACCCAGTCACTAGCGCCTGACGACCTCAGTGATGAGGAGCCAGCACAGGTTTGTCTTGACACTTTCCCCGAGTCGCATTTTCAGTGGGAGAAAGCAGTCATTTGTAGCACCTGTTTCAAGGTCTGCATTTGGTTGTGGCGCACGCCATGCCGTCTGAGGCGATATAGGATGTTTCAATGTGTAGCTGCCTGAGCAATTTATTCAGGAAAGCCACAGTGGCTGCACAGTACACTGGGGGACAAAAAAAACAGAGAAAAAACAAAAGTATTGATCAGAGGGGAACTGGCCACCTCACCACGGTGTCAGTCACTATGAAACTCAGTGACATCGAATCTACTTAATGCAAATTGGCACAGATGTGACACTTGAGGTCACAGGCTTATTGAAAGCACTGGCAGATCCAAGCTTTACATTTATAAAACTCAAAATTCTGGTCATCGAGTGGTGTAGTTGTCCTGGAGGGCAGGTAGTTTGCTCCCGGTGATGAGTTGTGCAGACCTCACTACCCTAAGGAGAGCCTTACGATTGTGGGAGGAGCAGTTGCCGATGTGTACGCCGAGGACCTTAACTTTCCACCTTCTCCACTACTGTCCCGTCGATATGGATGGGGGTGCTCCCTCTGCCGTTTCCTAAAGTCCACGATCATCTCCTTTGTTTTGTTGAGTGTGAGGTCATCGCGCGGTAGCCTTCTGTCCATGGTACTGAATCGATGTTACGGCATGTGCTGTTTTAATAAGTGCTCTTGGGCCACCAGTCCTCATGTGGATTTATTTAGGTTCTAAAGCAATTTAAGTTGTGCCCGCCCCCAATGGATTTTCAAAAGCCCCCACCGGCATGTCATCCCGGAGCCGAACCTGATTGTAGTGCTTGAGGAGCATGCACTGATGACATTTCTCCAAAATCCAACTTCCTTGCTTGCCAATACTGGTGCTCCTTCTCAGTGCTCCTCTCATGTGGAATGTATTTTCTAACCAACTATTTACATTGATACAACCGAAAGTTTAAATGTCAATTCAGTCATCCTGAACTTGCTGCCGTAAGGAAATTTATATTTTCTTAAGCAAAGCTTGTTGTAAATGCAAATATTTCTGTGAGTGGAGAGTGGACTATCTGTGCTAATTAGCTATATATGCGTCTCCGAACACCTGTGTACACCACAAATGTGTTGTCACTGGCAACGTTTACATTGTGCACAGTATTCCAGCTAGTAGCTCATATCCCACTTAAGGTCTTATTCGGGATAATCTATTTTCATGCACCTTTGATATCCCGCTCATTAGTATCCCAGTATTCACGAATAAACAGAATATTCCTAATTTAAGATCATATGGGTTAAATTGAATAGTAACTTAAATATGGACACAGGAAAAGTTATTTATTATTTCAGCATCTCTTGAGAAAATGTGAATGCCTGTATAATGTGTTATCTTTTACACGTATGCAACCAGACAGTATTTCAACCACATAAAATATGCACCCTAGACACACTTAAGTCTTATCAGAAACGTGTGTCGTTCTCTCTTTTCATTTCCTTAAAACCTTTCAAACTGATGACTAACATTTTGCACAGGACCATTCTTCCCGTCCCTAAAACAAAACAGACAACTTTACAGGTGTTAACTTGATTACTAATGCATTCATTCTATAGATGGAAGACATTATGGTGAGCACTACTATATTTAGTCTTCTGGGTCAACAAGTCATGACAAAAGAGTATGCAGAATAATAACGGGATATTGGTGTGCATGTAAACGTGGTAATTGAAAAATACTGTCGGCTGCAAAAGTGTACAGTGACGTGTGTATTTTGCATTTGTGAAATGAAAGTCAAGGGATTTATGTTTCTAGAATCAATTGAGAATCAATTCACGTTTAGATGGCGTATTTGTCTGTTTATTTGTTTCCAGAGCCTATTGCCCTTCAAAACGTACATAAGGTCGTTGGGACTATCGACTGTGCCTCAAAAGCACCCGGCAGAGTCAATATCCGCGGTTATAAACCCAGGGTCGTTAAGGTACCTAAGTTCATTATGTGGCTAGTCAGGACTGTTCCCTATCACGGCATTGATATGATTATCCATCAAACGTTAGCTTACGCCAATGTCGAAGTTCCCAGAAGAATCGCAACAACAATTTGAACGCTAACCAACGTTACACGCTGTTACGAATACGATACTAGTGGTATCAGAAATGTTATGTAATCAACTCAGCGAGCTAGCCAGCTAAGTTAGCTTGCCTTGACATCAAAAACTGTAACTGTTTGTTAGTCACATGAAATGCTTTCCTATAGTTGTTGCAATTTCTCTTTGGCATTTTACGGCATCTGGTACATAGCTACATAAACTTATAACTAGCTAACGAACGTCAGTGTATTTCTTAGGTTCGGATGCTAACGTTAGCCAACAGAGGAAAACACGCATTTTTATCAAAGCCCAAGCCCACATAAGATCATCGATCTACATTTGGTGATATAGGTTCAGCTTACCTGGTGTGGCTACGTGTCAACATCGATTTTTTACGATCCACATGCAATCAGCAACGTTTAATTTGTTTGGGAGTTTATGTTGTGGTTTTTATAGCGCTTAGTAGAGATGTCGCAGAATGATGACGAGAGAAAGTAGTGACCCGCAAACGTCGCAATGTCCTAACCTAACCATTTTAAATGTAAACTTCAATGGGGTAGGGTCGTCCCAAAGATTCCGGATAGCAAGAACGATTTTAACGCAGATCACTGCTGGCTATCAAACTAAGCCTAATGCTAACTCAATGAATTGATCAATTCAAATATGTATCAATGTTCTTAAATAAGGAAAGACAGAACTGGAAATTATGATCAAGGGGTGATAACATGGAAAAGTAAACATTTTAAGCAATGTTGTGTTTTGGAAGTAAAAGCTCATTCAGGTAGGCTATTCTCGCATTATGTTGGCTAGACCCCGTTTGGCTCCTTGAGTTTGTGACAGGTTGGGGGCGCGTCAAAAGCCGCGCGCGAAATTACGATTAGTGATGTCACTGTTGCTTTGTTTACACAGCTACGCTAAAACCCAATTCCTTTTTTTTTTCTCCACATCCAATCTTTCCACACTCAATTTGACATATGACCCACATCAGATTTGTGCATTTACACTGGGAAGATCTCAGTTGCACACTCCTCGCGTCATCGTCTCCTGCTTTGGTATCATGGCGTTCACACATTTGTTTTGTGCATGCCGCCACTTGCTCTGCGGTAGTGTGTGCTCTGCTTTGGTATCATGGCGTTCACACATTTGTTTTGTGCATGCCGCCACTTGCTCTGCGGTAGTGTGTGCTCTGCTTTGGTATCATGGCGTTCACACATTTGTTTTGTGCATGCCGCCACTTGCTCTGCGGTAGTGTGTGCTCTGCTTTGGTATCATGGCGTTCACACATTTGTTTTGTGCATGCCGCCACTTGCTCTGCGGTAGTGTGTGCTCTGCTTTGGTATCATGGCGTTCACACGTTTGTTTTGTGCATGCCGCCACTTGCTCTGCGGTAGTGTGTGCTCTGCTTTGGTATCATGGCGTTCGCACGTTTGTTTTGTGCATGCCGCCACTTGCTCTGCGGTAGTGTGTGCTCTGCTTTGGTATCATGGCGTTCACACATTTGTTTTGTGCATTCCGCCACTTGCTCTGCGGTAGTGTGTGCTCTGCTTTGGTATCATGGCGTTCACACATTTGTTTTGTGCATGCCGCCACTTGCTCTGCGGTAGTGTAGTAGCTCAATCACGTTACTGGTTTCTATACAAAACTAAAATAGGAAAACAATGATCATTTGCACTAACTACACCTATATACCACAATTTTATTAAAAATAAATAAAAAACACCCCATTCAACTACTTTTACCCTACTGGGCTGGGAGGATGTTAGTTCAAAGTTATATTTCTGTGGTACAGTTGATAACCATGGCATGCTTAAGCCGACCATACTGAAGGACAATTTATATCACTCTGTATTGGCCTAATAGTCACCATTGACCCATCATCCTCTACTCAAATGTCAATTTAAGGGCCCATGCCAATAAATATATGTTTACATTCCCAAAGCAAGTGAAATAGATTTATCCATAAATACTTGGTGAAATAAACAAACAAATGTACAGTAATCATTACACTTTCAAAAGTTCCAAAAATAATAAAGACATTTCAAATGTCATATGTCTATATACAGTGTTGTAATGATGTGCAAATAGTTGTATTGGCATGGGAAAATAAGGGAAAATAAATAAACGTATATATTGGTTGTATTTACAGTGGTATTTGTTCTTCACTGGTGGCAACAGGTCACACATCTTGCTGCTGTGATGGCACACTGTGGTATTTCACACAATAGGTATGGGAGTTTATCAAAATTGGGTTTGTTTTCAAATTCTTTGTGGGTCTGTGTAATCTGAGGGAAATGTGTGTTTCTAATATGGTCATACATTTGGCAGGAGGTTAGGAAGTGCAGCTCAGTTTCCACCTCATTTTGTGGGCGGTGTGCACATAGTCTGTCTTCTCTTGAGAGCCAGGTCTATAGCAAGGCTTTGCTCACTGATTCTGTACATAGACAAATATTTCCTTAATTTTGCCTTAATTTTGGTCAGTCACAGTGGTCAGGTATGCTGCCACTGTGTACTCTCTGTTTAGGGCCAAATAGCATTCTAGTTTGCTCAGTCTTTTTGTAAATTCTTTCCAATGTGTCAAGAAATAATCTCTTTGTTTTCTCATGATTTTGTTGGGTCTAATTGTGTTGCTGTCATTGGGGCTCAGTGGGGTCTGTTTGTGTTTGTGAACAGAGCCCCAGGACCAGCTTGCTTAGGGGGCTCTTCTCCAAGTTTATTTATCTGTAGGTGTTGGCTTTGTTATGGTAGGTTTGGGAATTGCTTCCTTTTAGGTGATTGTAGAATTTAACAACTCTTTTCTGGATTTTGATAATTAGCGGGTATCTCAGATCGTTCACAGCTTTGTGGAAGTTACTTGTGGCGCTGATGTTTTGGCTGAGGTATGTATAGTTTTTTATGTGCCTTTTCAATGCAAGCCTATGGGATATACAAAAAAAATTGCTCTCAGATTGCAGTTCCTATGGCTTCCACTAGATGTCAACAGTCTTTAGACAGGGTTTCAGGCTTGTTTCTTGAAAAACTAACAAGTAGTTGTAGTTTATCCAAGGTGTTCTCATCAGGAATGGTACGCTTTTGGTTCGGGTGAATGAGGGAGCGCTCTTTGTTATTTTCCTTTCCTTTTGAACACCGTTCTTTCCTTCTGAAATGTTATCGTTTATTTACATATTAGGGTACCTGAGGATTGATTAGAAACATTGTTTGACTTGTTTGGACGAAGTTTACCGGTAGCTTTTTGTATTCTTTTGTATGCATGTTGAAGGAGTGGATTACTGAAATCAATGGCACCAACTAAACTGACTTTTTGGATATAAAGAAGGACTTTATCGAACAAAACAAACATTCATTGTGTAGCTGGGACCCTTGGGATTGCAGACAGAGGAAGATCTTCAAAGGTAAGAGATTTATTTTATCGCTATTTGTGATTTTTGTGAATTCGGTGCTGGTTGAAAAAGTATTTAGGTGTGGGGCGCTGTCCTCAGAAAATCGCATGGTATGCTTTCACCGTGAAGCCTTTTTGAAATCTGATAAAGTGGTTGGATTAACAAGAAGCTTTTAAATGATGTATGTTGTATGTTCAACAATATTACAATTTTGTCATTTGAATTTGGTGCGCTCCAACTTCACCTGATGTTGTCGATTTTGATCCCGCTAGCGGGAGCCGAGCCCTTTAAAAAAGATAACAAAGTATTTGAGACTATAGCTAATGATGTTCTACTTAATATACTCCTTAAACTAATTTCCTGTATCCCCTTCTCCCTCATAGAGCTCATCCTCTCTCTTTCCCTCTGATACTGCCCACACTGTTGCAATACAGTACATGCTCCACGGTCTGTTTCCTGGCAATAATCACACTTTCCTATCATATTTAAGGTCTTATTCAACTGGCTGTGCCCCACCCTTAATCTTGTAAATATAGTCTCCTCTCTTTTGTCCCTTCCTGCCCCCCCGACTTTCTTCTGTACTTTAAATAAATGCCTGCCCTTAGCATCTCTATTCCACTGCTCCTGCCATCTCTGTCCATATCAGGCTTTTTGCCTCTGCCTTGCTAATTGAAACTACAACATCCCCAGTACATCAACTTCCTGGTTCCCCTCTACCCCAACATGGGCTGGGACCCAAGTAAATCTTATCTGTATACTGATCTCTCTAATCCTGCCATGGGTTTGTAGCAATCCATAAAGCAGATCTTGTCTGCTCGGTGAGCTGATGGACTGGAGACTTCATTTGACCTTTATTTAACTAGGCAAGTCAGTTAAGAACAAATTCTTATTTTTTCAATGGTGGCTACTGGGGAACAGTGGGTTAACTGTCTTGTCCAGGGGCAGAACAACAGATTTTTACCTCGTCAGCTCGATCTTGCAACCTTTCGGTTACTAGTCCAACGCTCTAACCACTAGGCTGCCTGCTGCCCCACAGAGACTCATTAACACTGCACATGAAACCAGAGCAAATCATTACGGCTTGACTTCCTCCACCCACTGCAACGCCAACAATATGGCCATCAGCTCCGCCGTATATACAGCCAGATGCGTTTCCTAACTTCCAACCCACATTGCTGCACTACAAATGCCGACCCAGTACGTCCTGCCCTTGGATCTTTTGAACCAAAATGGCCACAAAATCCTGATACACAGTATCCAGACATCTCTTAAACAAATCAGATGGATCAACACCCTCCCTATCTTTCTGTCGTCTCTCCAACTCTTCTAGATCAACTGCTGGAGGCAGGATTAGCCATGATGGATTTACAGGAATAGCTACCTTTGGACTAAACTCCCTTCCATACAGTCCCATCTCCTTCACCTGGGTAGTACCCACCCACGCAAAGCTTGTGTTCTGTCTTGGCTCATGTCCCCAGCGTGCCTGTAAAATCCCTTTCGGAGGATGAGACACCCCATGTCCCTGTAGGTTGACCCAATAATTAATTGCCCGTTGCTGTCTCATAATCTGCAATGGCATATCCCCCATCACCTGTAGTGCAGCCACTGGGGAGGTCTAAAACACCCCACTACATATTCTGAGTCCTTGCCCCTGTATGACATCTAGCCTTTCCAATGAAGTCCGGACTGCCGAACCATACGCTATACTGCCATAGTCTATTCCATATGATGTCCGGACTGCCGAACCATACGCTATACTGCCATAGTCTATTCCATATGATGTCCGGACTGCCGAACCATACGCTATACTGCCATAGTCTATTCCATATGATGTCCGGACTGCCGAACCATACGCTATACTGCCATAGTCTATTCCATATGATGTCCGGACTGCCGAACCATACGCTTTACTGCCATCGTCTATTACAGATCGCATCAATGCAACATACATGGTCCTCAATGAGGCACGGCCAGCCCCCCCACTCCTTCCCCGTCAGACAGCGCATCACATTTAGTACCTTCTTACACTTTCCCACCACTTTCTCAATGTGTTCTGCCCAGGTCAGTGTAGTATCAAACTACACCCCAAGGAACCTGAAGGCCCCCACCCTCTCCAAGTTTCTCCCGTATAACCTCAAGCATACCTCATCTCCCACCTTCCTCCGGGTAAGTTTTCTGCATAGAACCTGATTCCCACATTAATGCCCACTGCTCTACCTCGTCAATTGCTCCCTGTACCTTCCTGACTATGTATGGCACATTTCTTCCCCTCTTCCATAAGGCCCCATCATCTGCAAATAACGACCTCCCAATATCCGTCTGTCCCTGAGAGTAAACATCATTGATCATGATTGAGAACAACAGAGGACCAATCACGCTCCCCTGTGGAGTACTGTTATCCACCAGGTAGCTGCCAGATAGAGACTTCCCCAGCCTCACCTGGATTGACCTTTCAAACAGGAAGTCCTTTATCCAATTGTACATTCTTCCTCCTACCCCCATAATATCAAGCTTGATTAACAACCCCTCCTTCCACATCATATCATACGCCTTCTCCACATCAAAAAAGACAGCTACAACAATCTCCTTGTTCACCTGAGCCTTCCTGACCTCTGCTTCCAAGCAGAGCACTGTGCCCATAGTTCCCCTCCCTTCCTGAACCCACTCTGATGTGTCGATACTAGACCCCTGCTCTCCAGGAAGTAAGTTAGCCTCTCCGTAATCATATGTTCCATAATCTTACATATAGGTGATGTTAAAGCTATTGGCCGATAGCTTGTTGGCATGGTTGGGTCCTTCCCTGGCTTCCTTCCAACTGCCTGGTAGTTTCCAATCCTCCTCCTACACTCTGTTGTACAACAACAATACCTTATCCAGTGCCTCATCACTAAGATGGGCTAAGAGAACATAGCACACCTCATCTTTCCCATCTTTTACCTATTGCCTTTTTTACCTCTGCCATGGTAAATGGTGCATTCAACATATCATTTACATCCTCCCTCCTATCCAGCACTCCAGGATTCTCCTCTCTCTTTCTCTCTCCACCTTTGCCCCTCTTTCTGACAAATTTTCAGAGCTATGTGCTTCTCCTCTTCTCCTCATCTGTTACTGCCACATCCTTCCCACTCATCAATACTGGATAATCCCACTCCCTTCTAACCATTGTCACCCTACCAATGGTGTTACAGAACCGATTCCAACATGACCTCTTTGCCTGACGGATATTTTTTCTCGCCAGGGCCTGGGCATGCTTACACTGAATCAGATGTTGGAAGTTATGTGTCCTTTTCCGTGCTCTAAATGCCCTGTTCCTACTCCTCACCATTTCCCCACACTCCTCTGTCCACCATGGGACTGCTTTCCTCCTCCCTGAACTCTTAGGTATAGCCTCAGTAGCTGCCCCCTCTAACTGTTCTCACCCAGTTATTCATACTATCCACATCCCCTCTCATATCCACCCAAGCCATCACCTGCTCACTCAGCTCCTAAAACTGATCCCATTTTGCCCTTCCAAACACCCACACCTGCCTACCTCCCACTCACAGTTTCCTGCCATCGCACTAGATACCATAGTGAGGTCCAAGGCAGACTCCCTGTGACTACATCAATCCTGGTACCTCAGCCATCATTCAGCTACACCAGATCTTTCATTTCGAGCAGATTTTCCATCACTTGGCCATTTCCATCCGGTTTGAGTTATGTATCCTGCATACAAATCACATCAGGCTTAGCTGGCATATCCACAATGAACTTCTTGAACTCCTGCCCATTAGCCAACAGGCTTCATGCATTCCATTGTAGTACTACTACCATAACTAAGATCCAGTAATACATGACTCCACCCTCGGCTGATTGAGGTTGATTTCCAACCTCTTCCCATGTCAACCCTGTCATACTCAGCTCCTTACCTTCAGCTACCTTGATCCTGTATCTCTCTGGGCCTGGACCACCCTCACTGCCTCAGCATATGACACCCTTCTCTCCACTCTCACTTGTTGCACCTCCACTGCCAGCTTCATTGCATCACACCCCCTATATGCCACACTAGGGGGCACCCCCACAGCTGCAGCACTTTGGTTCTGCTATTAGATGAAGCACAGTGAACTCCTAATTATTTTGGCTTTAGTTCTGGATTAGCCCTCTGTACTGTCAACTCCAATTCACACTCCACATTTGATGGAATGTGAACTGACATAAATACCGTGGCTCAGTTTCAATCCGATTATGCGGTTAAATCAACTCAATGCTAACCCAAGCATCGGACGCTGGCGGGCCTCCTTTCTTCCACTCCTACTAACAAGTGACAGTGCCTCCCCAGAACACAGGGACCCACGCTACCTTGGCATAGCAGGGTAGCCTAGTGGTTAGAGTGTTGGACTAGTAACCAAAAGGTTGCAAGTTCGAATCCCCGAGCTGACAAGGTACAAATCTGTCGTTCTGCCCCTGAACAGGCAGTTAACCCACTGTTCTTAGGCCGTCATTGAAAATAAGAATTTGTTCTTTAACTGACTTGCCTAGTAAAATAAAGGTAAAATAAAAAAAATAAAAAATAGCCCCACGCTACACCCTTCACCCCGCATCAATGGGGCCCATTCAGTGAGGTGACGCACCCAATGCACTGAATCAACCTAAATATTGTTTTATGAGCAGCAAATAGGTGGCACCACATAAAGAAAGCTCCCATCTCGGAGTGCTGGAATTTCCACACTTCTTAACGCGGTTAACAAAACAGAACAAGTAGGAGAAGCTGTGACAATGGCACGTCTTGTGTCCCTTCACCGAGGAACAAAACAGGGTAGGGAACAACAAGGAGGTAGTCTAAAAGAACTGCATTTTCAGGGTATTGCTCAACTTCAAATACATTGAGCAGCTATACGTTTCCCAGATTTGAGTGCACAATGGCCTCTCAGAATGGCAAAGCGTTAGGCCAGTTGATGAGGTATGTGTGTGGATGTCTGTGCTGTGGTGGGGAATGCGTGGTTATGTGGGACTGGGGTTACAGGAGAATCCTGAGAGTCAGAGAGCTCATGAGAAGCCATTTTGGAGTATCCCACAAAGTGTGTTTCATTCATGGCTTTTGAGTTGAGACCTTTTTGTTAAGTTTGCATTCGTTTCTTAAGTGAAATGTGTGTTGCTGAAGTTAGTATGAAGCTTATACAGTTGGCATAACCTGGATGTGATAACAACTGGCATCTTTCTCTGAATACTTAGAGCCATCTCCCGTGTTCACGAGGAGAAGCTCATGACAGAACCGAATGCCTGTAAAGCAGTGATGAAATTGAGCCGGAGTTACCCGGAGCCGGAATCAGGCACATTGGGTGAAAGGGAGAGCCAGGTGGAGCCAAGCTCCAGCACCTTACAAGTCCAAAGAGGAGTGGGATAAAAAAAAAGTAGGAAAGAAGTACACTAAACCAAGGTTAGGTTTAGGGTTTATAAGAATGGGTTAAGAACCTAGCCCTAACCCTAGCTTCATGTCAACATCCGAGTTCAACCCTAACCCTAATGTTCACCACAAACCTAACCCTAGCCTCAACCACAACACTAACCCTAGCTTCATGTTCACGTCTCGGTTCAACCCTAATCTCGGTTAACCCAGAACTAAAGTCTTGCGTAATTGGTCAGATGCTTGATTAAGTTCTGGGTCCATACCTGTTAAGAGAGAGAACGAGGATCGGAACCTTAATAAAGACCTCCACCCTCTCTCTTTGCAAGTTATGGGCAAGTCTATGGGCCAAAGGTCCCCCTCTCCCCTTCTGAAATTTGAAAGATGCTAAAACTGGCAAAATCCTGATTTGTCCAAAGCACCAGAACTAATGCTACTCATTATCTCATGCATCCGGTGGTATCATGACATATCTACGGTACCATTTACAGTGCCTTCGGACAGTATTCAGACCCCTTGACTAAAAAAATACAATTCCCTTATCAATCTACACACATTACCCCATAATGACAAAGCAAATACAGGTATTTTGTTTGTTTTTTTCCCCTAATTTATATATATATATATAAACAACTGAAATATCACATTTACGTAAGTATTCAGGCCCTTTACTCAGTACTTTGTTGAAGCACATTTGGCAGCGATTACAGCCTCGAGTCTTCATGGGTATGACGCTACAAGCTTGGCACACCTGTATTTGGAGATCCTCTCAAGCTCTGTCAGGTTGGATGGGAAGCGTTGCTGCCCAGCTATTGTCAGGTCTCTCCAGAGATGTTCAATCGGGTTTAAGTCCGGGCTCTGTCTGGGCCACTCATGGACATTCAGAGACTTGTCCAGAAGCCACTCCTGCGTTGTCTTGGCTGGGTGCTTAGGGTCGTTGTCCTGTTGGAAGGTGAACCTTCGCCCCAGTCTGCAGTCCCGCTCGATCTGGAGTGGGTTTTTATCAAGGATCGCTCTATACTTTTCTCTGTTCATCTTTCCCTCGATCCTGACTAGTCTCCAAGTCCCTGCTGCTTAAAAACATCCCCACAGTATGATTCTGCCACCTCCATGCTTCACAGTAGGGATGTTGCCAGGTTTCTTCCAGACGTGATGCTTAGCCAAAGAGTTCAATCTTGCTTTCATCAGACAAGAGAATCTTGTTTCTCATGGTCTGAGAGTCTTTAGGTGCCTTTTGGCCAACTCCAAACAGGCTGTCATGTGCTTTTTACTGAGGAGGTGCTTCCGTCTGGCCACTCTACCATAAAGGTCTGATTGGTGGAGTGCTGCAGAGATGCTTGTCCTTCTGGAAGGTTCTCCTATCTCCACATAGGAACTCTAGAGCTTTGTCAGAGTGACCATCTGGTTCTTGGTCACCTCCCTAACCAAGGCCTTTCTCCCCAGATTGCTCAGTTTGGCCGGGTAGCCAGCTCTAGGAAGAGTCTTGGTGGTTCAAACATGTTCAATTTAAGAATGATGGCCTCTGTGTTCTTGGGGAACTTCAGTGTTGCAGAAATGTTTTGGTATCCTTCCCCAGATCTGTGCCTCGACATAATCCTGTCTCGGACCTCTACGGACAATTCCTTCCACCTCATGGATTGTTTTTTGCTCTGACATGCACTATCAACTGTGGGACCTTATATAGACAGGTGTGTGCCTTTCCGAATCATGTCCAATCAATCTAATTTACCAGAAGTGAACTCCAATCAACTTGTAGATACAGCTCAAGGATGATCAATGGAAACAGGATGCACCTGAGCTCAATTTCGAGTCTCATAGCAAAGGATCTGAATACTTAGGCTTTTAATTTTATAAGAAAAATTCAAGGGGTCTGAATACTTTCCGAAAGCACTATGTTTACGTAGTCTGTCCACGAGAGATTAGTTCAGCCCTAACACTAACTTCAACCACAAACCCAACCCAAACCTTAGATCCAGCCCTAACTTTAACCCTAACCTAACGTAGCAGGCGTAAAATAAACGCTTGAAACTAGATCCCCTACGTACTGATTTTAACGAGAATAAAAAACAACTGCCAGGGGAGGAGCTCCTCTGCACTGTTCAACCAATCCAGTACATTTGGAGGAGGAGTTAAGGTGGAGTGTCACCTTGTTAACATCCAAACGTGCAAGTTGTGTCACGGGCTCTCTTTCTCGGCTACTCTAACCCTCTTC
Organism: Oncorhynchus nerka; assembly: GCF_034236695.1. Classification (NCBI taxonomy): domain Eukaryota; kingdom Metazoa; phylum Chordata; class Actinopteri; order Salmoniformes; family Salmonidae; genus Oncorhynchus; species Oncorhynchus nerka. Next base: position 108,955 of record NW_027039963.1, read on the forward strand.
AGCTCTGACCCTGACTTCAGTATTCTGTTTCCTTTCTCGATTCTATCAGCAGAGGGCGTGCTTAACATTGTTGCTTGAGTGTTTGGACCTTGAAATGACAATAATCAGCATTTTCATGAGACTGGGGTAAATACTTAGGTTGAAAATAAAAAGTAAAACAAAAATAGTATTTATGGAGTGAATACTGATATTGGATAGACCTCTAATTACCTTAGACCATTAGTCTACTAATAACACAAAGATAATTGACGGAATTCAGCTCTCCCATTGGCCACATTTTGTTTGACTTTTATTAAACTCGGAAAGTCAGTTAAGAACAAATTCTTATTTTCAATGACAGCTTAGGAACAGTGGGTTAACTGCCTTGTTCAGTGGCAGAACGACAGATTTTTACCTTTGTCAGCTCGGGGATTTGAGCTTGCATACTTACGGTTACTAGTCCAGCGCTCTAACCACTAGGCTACCTGCCACCCCCAAAACATAGTAGGAAGCTGACAGTATGTACTGAGCCTTGGATCTGGGTCTTTTGACCAGCCAGTCACTAATTTCATGCTCATGAAAGGGAAATGCTGTGGTATTGTTCTTGTCAGTGGTAAGTAATTGTACTGAGAAGTAGGAAACAAGCTGTTGTTGGGTTTGTGTCAGTTGCTCATGTTGATTCATTGCTGTGCATTGATCACTGGACCAGGTGGATGGTGAGTTTATCTGCATGGTGTCATACATTAATGTGTTATCCGCAAAGACACATTCAGAAATACGCTAAAACTCATCTTTGATTTTCTGAGAACAAACATGTTACAATTCAGATAGCATCCACTCACTAGTTTTTTAAATGCCAGAATCAGACATTTTACATACAAAAAGAACACTTGTTGAAATGAACAGACATAGCAACTTGTACACATTTAATAAAAACGTGTAAGAAAATAAATGCACTCACTAATATAAACCCATACAAGCATTTCTTCCTGTCTTACACTTCCCTTACAAAGAACCCACATGAAAACCACATGTGTAAAGAAACATTGAAAAATGTTGAGTGTTAAAAAAAAAATACAGACACGTGGTTTTCGGACCTACAAGGCCAGTCAAAAGTTTGGCCACACCTACTCATTCAAGGGTTATTTTTTATATTTTAAATAGAATAATACTGAAGACATCAAACCTATGAAATAACACATATGGAATCATGTAGTAACCAAAAAAATGGTTAACAAATGAAAATATATTTTATATTTGAGATTCTTCAAAGTAGCCACCCTTTGCCTTGATGACATCTTTGTACATTCATGGCATTCTCTTAACCAGCTTCACTGGAATGCTTTTCCGACAGTGTTGAAGGAATTCCCACATATGCTGAGCACTTGTTAGCTGCTTTTCCTTCACTCTGTGGTCCAACTCATCTCAACCCAATTGAGATGATTTGGGGTCGGGTAATTGTGGAGGCCAGGTCATCTGATGCAGCCCACAATCACTCTCCTTGGTCAAATAGCCCTTACACAGCCTGGATGTGTGTTGAGTCATTGTCCTGTTGAAAAACAAATGATAGTGGGACTAAGTGCAAACCAGATGGGATGGTGTATTGCTCCAGAATGCTGTGGTAGCCATGCTGGTTAAGTGTTCTTTGAATTCTATATAAATCACTGACATTGTCACCAGCAAAGCACACCCACACCATCACACCTCCTCCTCCTCCATGCTTCATGTTGGGAACCACACATGCGAAGATGATCCGTTCACCTATTCTGCGTCTCACAAAGACACAGCGGTTGGAACCAAAAATCTCAAATTTAGACTCATCAGACCAAAGGACAGATTTCCACCATTTTAATGTCTATTGCTCATGTTTCTTAGCCCAAGCAAGACTCTTATTATTATTGGTGTCCTTTAGTGGTGGTTTCTTTGCAGAAATTCTATCATTAAAGCCTGATTCACGCAGTCTCCTCTGAACAGTTGATGTTGAGATGTGTCTGTTACTTGAACTCTGTGAAGCATTTATTTGGGCTGCAATTTCTGAAGTGCAGTTAACTCTAATGAACTTATCCTCTGCAGCAGAGGTAACTCTGGGTCTTCCTTTCCTGTGGTGGTCCTCAGGAGAGCCAGTTCCATCATAGCTCTTGATGGTTTTTGTGACTGCACTTGAAGAAACTTTCAAAGTTCTTTAAATTTTGCAGATTGACTGACCTTCAGGTCTTAAAGTAATGATGGACTGTTGTTTCTCTTTGCTTATTTGAGCTGTTCTTGAAATAATATGGACTTGGTCTTTTACCAAATAGGGCTGTCTTCTGTATACCACCCCTACCTTGTCACAACACAACTGATTGGCTCAAACGCATTAAGAAGGAAATCAATTCCACAAATTAACTTCAAACAAGGCACACCTGTTCATTGAAATGCATTCCAGGTGACTACCTCATGAAGCTGTTTGAGAGAATGCCAAGAGAATGCCAACGGTCACAGCTGTCATCAAGGCAAAGGGTGGCTACTTTGAAGAATCTCACATATAATATATATTTTGACACTTTTTTGGTTACTACATGATTCCATATGTGTTATTTCATAGTTTTGATGTCTTCACTATTATTCTACAATGTAGAAAATAGTAAAGATAAAGAAAAACCCTGGAATGAGTAGGTGTGTCCAAACTTTTGACTGGTATTGTATGTGTGACATTTCATATGTAAACAGACATGTGAGTCAGACACGTGGTTATGGGACACGTTTGAAGTGTCAAATGGATTTTTCACATGACATTTCACGTGTGTTTTTGTAACTGACGGAATTAGAACCCAGGTCCCCATGGGAGAAGCCAACGGTTTGACCATTCGACCGAGAGGGCCAACACTAACTTTGATATCATAGGCGGGGCTACCTCATCACATGACCATGAGCAACCATAACCGCCTCATGTCCGCTACACTTTCATGTGCATTTTTACATTTTAATATCAACTAGGGCTGTCAAACCATTCAAAAATGTAATTGAGTTTATCGCAGGATTTGCTGTGATTAATCACAATGAATCGCAAATTCATAATTTGCCCAAATTGAGCTGTAATTTAAGATTTTTCATACAAAAAAAGCATTACAGAAATATTGACGTCTTGATTTTGTCCAAAGTAACGGTTAGCAAAATCAGATAAGTTGATAAACGAATGGGATTTTCACATGTGATTTGTATTTACATGTGAAAATGCAATTCCATATGTGTACGTGAGATTTTCACACGTGGCATTTTCTTACATGTGAAACGGCAAATTAGATTTTCACATGAGATTGATTTTCAAATGTGAGCTTGCAATTCCACGTCAACGTGAGATTTCCACATGTGCAACTACAATTCACGTGAGGTGAAAACAACATATTTTATTTTCACATGTGGAAAGCTGATATTTACATGTGAACTCTAAATGTAATAGATGTGAAAATACGGTTTCACATGTGAAATTTAAGCTCAACATGTGAAATCAGCTATTTAACATGAAAAATTGTGATTTCACATGTTAAACTGCAAATTTGACCTGTTTTTTTTATGTAAGAGTTAGCTAACATGGGGCTTTGGCTAAGGTAAACTTTCACAAATTGCAATTAATATGAATCAAAGCAGAACAGTACAGTAATGCTTTGAGCAAACTGATTAGTCTATAGCTCATCCTGAAGGGAGAATCAACAGGTACCACTACTGTTGTTGGCTTAATTAATATGTAGAATGAATATGCTCCTCTCCAGTTGGCTGCTTCCTCAGTCTAAAGCAACTGCAGGAGTCTCCATTTCCTCTCCAATGGTATGGTCTTTAGTCTAATTAAAGCGTCCCATTGGGATGGCGCAGAAAAACAATTCTAATTAAGGGATAGTGGCAGGACAAGTTCAGACTGTTGATGCTACAATTGAATTAAAAACAGTTCTGCTTCTGTTGAGATGCCTTGTCTGCTGTGCACACTGGCTGTGGTGCACACTGACCGTCACTGAAGCCTCTCTTAATGTAGTCTGCCTTTTGAGATGAACTACATGTCTCAACAACCTGTTCATCTATTTGTCATTTGAAGTCCTCCAGGAACAGGCGACTGAGTAATGATAGGCCCTTTTTCCATGCTCGGTTCTAATTGTCCTGGACTCTTAGCGTAAAAACGAGATTGAGGTCTGAGCTTGTATGTGTTTTTATTTTTGATCTACAAAGATAGGGTAAATGAAATGTCTGTTTTCCTAAAATGGTCTTATAAATAAGAATTGTACCAGTGTTTGAGCCTGCATGTTGCTAGTGATGTCCACCCGACAGCACTGTAGGGATCACTGTAGAGTTAGACGTCTCTGGTTGGTGATCAAATGAAGGGCTGCACGATACACAGGGTCAAGAGCCTTCAGTGTAGAGCTTGAGGCACATAAATAGTATCGCCGTAGTCCAACACAGAGAGAAAAGTACAATGAGTTAACTGCCCTGGGCAACATCCTACAAACCCTTCAAATATCTTACAAAACAATGCCCATGATTTTCCCAGGCCTGAGAATATGATAAATCTTCTAATTGCTATGGACCTCACAAACTCTTCAAATCCTCTTAGGCAATATGTCTGTTTGATTTCTCTCACCATTAGCCACGTAAATGATTCTATTGTTACAGGTCTGGATCAGTGGAATGGCCCTTTTTAAGTCCCCAAGTTGTCCACAAAACATTTAAAGAAAAGATTGTCTATGGCTGGCGCACTTGTTTTCAGCTAAAGTGGTACATTTTTATTGCATGTGTTTTACTATTGTGCACTGACCCCCCCCAGCTCTGGATGTTATTTGTTGAAATAGCGTATAATAGAATAAATATCCTTTGGTAAAGTAGACTGCACAGACGCCTGTCAGCTTTAGGCAACAACACATGGATTTCCCCACAGGAACGATAAGTAGACTTTCATAGGGTTGTCCTGTTAGCAAACAAATGGGTCACTAATGGAAACCCACGTTTAGCTCAAAGATGGCTCAAAAGTTGTGTCTAGAACTGCGTCCACAGACCCACAGTTGGTGTGGAAGCCCAGTGTCAGTTTGGGTAACAGCAGACCCACAATAGCCCAAGCCAGGCTCCTTACCAGGGGGCCAACAGATCTACAAATGTCAATGCCGAGGGAACAATCCCAGAGTGAATGGAGCAGCATTAGCCAGGCCCCTAATGCCAGTTTACTAACACCTGTGTTAGTGCACCATCACTGTGGTGAAGACGACTGTCCAACAACTAGTAATCCCATAAGCTCCCACAGCATTTGCATATTCCTCATTATTTTATTTAAACCTGAAGAAGGCAGGTTTTCACGGCTAGCGTTCTCTATTCCTCCACTCCCGCTACCTGGGTGGCTGTGGTACAGTGTAACAGAGTAATGTTAGGGAATGTGAGGTTGATATGTATGTAAGGGATTAACAGAATGAGTTTGGGTGTGAACCAATGCAGCCATATTCTCTACACGGGATCAGGGTAATTGGAGGGGTGGAGAAGATGGACGATCCATTAGGTTGAGTCTGTTTGCTCAGCGGTCAGCAGGCCTAGTTTGGCAATTCTGCTCCCGCTTTTGGCATTGCTACTTTGTAAGTGTTGGGGGGGGGGGGGTTTGTCACCAGACCTTAGCCCTGAGAACCTCTGTATATTCACCAAGCTAAGCAGATCCCCCTACAAAGCAAATGCCTTGAAGATTTAGCATGGCGGACTAGTAGTGTGGTGAAAAAGGGAAAAATTGCTGTGTACATTTCAAGTGATACTTGAGGTGGCGACCCAATCAGACCACACATTCTGCCGCTCTCTACAAGTGAGAGATCATTGAAATCTATAAACACCTCCAAAGCCCCTTTCTTATTTTTTTTTATTAATTCTCGGCTTCTAAATCTCTGCATCAAATGTGCCAAAATCTACTTCAAAGAAGATTGAAATGGTTGAAATTCAGCATATAAAGAAAGGCATTATGGAAAGGCTCTCCCCTCTCGCCGAATCTATTTGAATGTGAAAGCTAGTGGAAATGCCACATAGCGGAACTCAAATGATTCAAAGGAACAACATGTTTCAAGTCGTAATATTGTTTTTGTTACAAATATATTCCAGCAAAGTTATGACTCAAAATCATCATCATTTCAGAGATGTAGGCTAGAGTTTTCCTTGTCAAAGCTGTTCAGTTGTACTATTAGGCTATTAAAGTGGACATTTCCAGCATGTAGCATTATCCAGCATGTAAAATGATGTGATTACAGGTGGTACTACTTCGATATTGTATCACACACGCACAATATCACAACAGAGCTGTGTTCATCAAGTGGTGGGAATCAGATCAGTTGTCACCACCAATTCCCCTCTGTGTGTGACAGTGGTAAGATAGCCTTCAGAGCCATTAGGGGAGGGGGTGGTGTGTGTGTGCTCTGGGTCTGGGTGGGTTGTGAGGGGCTAATGGGTGATCAGTGTGAAGGATCGAGCTTCTCATTACCTCTAATCTCTAGTGTTCTTCTGGGGATAACTAGCTAGCTGGCCATTACTGTCACACAGCACAACAGTGATCCGATACAGAATTAGACAAATGTGCTAACCTGTGAGAAGCTTCTGTTTTTGGAGATCCTGTCGTCTGGGTTATGTTGCGCTAACTAAAGGCCATGGAGCCAGTGGTGTTTTCTAACATGTCTGTTTGCTACATAAGGCATCATTTGTGCCTTGTCGGGATTCAAAGATCTAACCGGCTTAATTCTGATGCTGATGGCGCTTGAAGTCACTTGTGCCGAACGTAGGTTAATTAACCCCTGCCTGCATCCTCCCTACCCCAGGCGTCCTCACACACAAGCACACACAGACCGGCACAAAGGTTTGGTTATAAGCAGATAAAAGGCCCATAATGACATGGCAGCAGGTTGGAACAAAAGGCGTGGACTGGTGGCGGCCATCATGTCTTCTGCCTCAGCGAACAACACAACAGGCCGTGCCGCGTGCGGACCATGTGATTGGAACTGTATTGATCACTCAATTTGTGGCCCTGGTTATCCTGGGGCCGTCTGGTGCTGTCCCTGGGGGCCTGGAGGGCTGGCCCAGGAGGGGCTGGCCCAGGGCTCCGTCTGCTCCCCTGACAGGCCCAGCTCTGGGGTTGAAGAATGGGGGAGGCAGGTGGTGTGACTAAGCAGGGCCTTGTTAGAATGGGGCGGTGAGGACGGGAGGGGCGCGTCATCAGGCACTATCCAAAAACAGGCTGCTGGGCGCTCTTTTTTTTTTGACATCCCTCCAACTGTTCACATTTCAACGCTCTGACCCTTTTTTCATTTCTATACAATGCATTGTTAACAAAACAGTTTACAAACCACGGGCGATACATTATCCACTCTGACTTCTCAGATTTACTCTGACTAATGGATTCAGCCACTGAGCTGTGCAGAAGTCCACACATGAACAATGTTCAATATCTCCTTTGTGTAGCATTTGAAAACAAACGCAAACTTACCGACAGGTCGTGTCTGTAATACTTGTGTGTGTATATTATAAATATTTACACAAATATCACTCTCTTTTTTGCTGTTCTGATATTTGTGGGAGCTCACAACGTAAGAGTTCCCAATGTAGCAACTTAATTCTGAAGAACTTATTCCTAATTGAACATGTAGAAAAGTGCTTGGACATTTTCTAATGATACCAAATTCAATTTGAATTGAATAGAACAACACAGTAAGCAAATGAACAAAACAAACCTAACCACAAAAATAGAAGAAGGAAAAAAAGGGAGAAAAGCGAATCAGTGAGTTGGTCTGTTATTGTAACACAGTCAGCAACCACGGTAAAAGTGTTTCCATATAAAAGCAACTTAAGTAGGTAAGCTTTGCACACTCCTCATGTTACAACCGCTGTCTTCCCCGGGGAAAGCTTTGCACACTCCACATGTTACAACCGCTGTCTTCCCCGGGGGAAAGCTTTGCACACTCCACATGTTACAACCGCTGTCTTCCCCGGGGGAAAGCTTTGCACACTCCACATGTTACAACCGCTGTCTCCCCCAGGGGAAAGCTTTGCACACTCCTCATGTTACAACCGCTGTCTTCCCCGGGGGAAAGCTTTGCACACTCCACATGTTACAACCGCTGTCTTCCCCGGGGGAAAGCTTTGCACACTCCTCATGTTACAACCGCTGTCTTTCCCGGGGGAAAGCTTTGCACACTCCTCATGTTACAACCGCTGTCTTCCCCCGGGGGAAAGCTTTGCACACTCCTCATGTTACAACCGCTGTCTTCCCCGGGGGAAAGCTTTGCACACTCCACATGTTACAACCGCTGTCTCCCCCAGGGGAAAGCTTTGCACACTCCTCATGTTACAACCGCTGTCTTCCCCGGGGGAAAGCTTTGCACACTCCTCATGTTACAACCGCTGTCTTCCCCGGGGGAAAGCTTTGCACACTCCACATGTTACAACCGCTGTCTTCCCCGGGGGAATGCTTTGCACACTCCTCATGTTACAACCGCTGTCTTCCCCGGGGGAAAGCTTTGCACACTCCACATGTTACAACCGCTGACTTCCCCGGGGGAAAGCTTTGCACACTCCTCATGTTACAACCGCTGTCTTCCCCGGGGGAAAGCTTTGCATTTATAGTGATCTTAAAGAAATTAATTTGACTTTAACTAGATCATCTTGTCCCTTTTCACACAGTCAGAGACCCCTGGGGTTGACAATAGGGCCTTTGAGAGGGGAAGGAGGTTAGTGCTGGCCAAAGGTTAAACAGGCCGTCCCCTCATGATAAATCACTGCTTAATGAGCCTGCCATTGTCCCACATTGTATTGCTCACTTTCAGACCGTTACCTTCTGGTTGTAAAGCTGACACAGCTAATGAACTGTGCCGCTTTGAACTCATCCACAATATTGACTGATTGCATGGAGCAGATGTCTCTGGCCAAGCAACTAGTAAATGTACATTTGATTAAGAAAGAGTTCATGGCCCTGGATGTGGCTAGTACCGTGTGTGTGTGGAGGGTTCATTCACCCAGGGAAGTTCATTTTAAAACAATGAATTTTCACTTTGACAGGACTCTCTCGCTCTCTGCGAATAGACTCCACTGGAGCACGGCAGGTTGTTCTGCTGTTTCTGTCGAGTCGTTTTTCGGGTTTGTCTTCACGGGCTTCCTCTGTTGAATATGGTGGCTCCTTGGCAATAGTCTGGAGTCTTTCAAAAGTATGTGTTTGGAAGAACTATTGGAGCATGTATGCCTCTATTAGGACAATCGATTGGGGCAACGGGGCTTTGAGCTCCGAAGGAAACCTTTTTTTTTGGTTGACTTTTATTTTCAGAAGGTGATCTTCTATTTTGATGTTGGTCTTCAACCTAGATCTGTACAGAGTGAAATATTTTCTCCACAGCTTGTCATAGCAGATAGAGACGCACGTCACTAACCCACTGTTGCATCCAAAAGATTGTTTGGAGTAATACAGAGGGTAGTGTTCGATGTTAATCGAGCTAAAAAAGGCCAAATTGACAGTTTAAATAAAACCACACTACTTATGATATATATTTTATTGGGTTTTCTCGCGCAAGAATGTCATAGGTTCTTTACCACAGGTTTACAGCAGTGCTGTACTTTGGCATATAATCATTAAGACACGTGAAATATCCAAACATACATTCAACAATCACAGTACAATACTATAACGCAATTCAAATACCCATACTGTATTCATCATGATCCTACAATGACAATATCAAACACATTCTGTATCCCATCTCGTGCCAATAGTCTAGAGGCGGAAGCTTAAAACCCCACTCTTCAATTCTGATCAGAAATGTATATATTTTTCATTTATCATACATTTTCTTGAATCCTCTGAACAATATAAAGTCCACATGTAAGTGGAGCCGACGTTGAGAGCCCCCACAAAGTCTTCTTCCAATGTGTCCTAAGGGAGAGGTAATGGCTTAATAAGTAGGCATGACTAAACATGAGCCGGTGCACCAGCTTGTCGTGACAGAGAGGGAAAGTGGAGGAGAAAGGTATTGCTGAGCTCCACTGATTAGCATATAATTGCTGCCTTTGTATTTAGACATAGGGAATTAGTCTTGTGCTAGCTTTAATGCTAGTGGCTGGCTGTCCATTCACTCGCTCAACGTATGTAGCTGGCGCCGTTGCAAAGTAGTTCTGAAATTCGAAAATGCCTTGTTTAAGTTCAGTCGATACAGTCGACAGCTAGCATAGCAATATTATCATGTTTGGGGGAATAGCTTCCTGGATTATTCTAGATTTAATAAGCAGCTAAACTATAAATGGAACATGCACATTCCCACAATTTCACAATATTCAACTGAGATCAAAACATGTACATCTGCGTGAACATTCAAAACAATTATCAAAAATCAAAATAAATGTTAACCAATAATCCAGTCAAAGGAAGAACACGAGAAAGTAAATAAGGGGATTTATCTTCTGAGAAATGTCATAACTAAGCAATTACTCTGAAACAATAAAAACAAAATGGTTACCTCTCTGTTAGATGTTCAGTGGGTAAAAAAAAAACACAAAGAGGAGGCAAAGAAGTACGGTTCATTTGTGGTCTCACTCATGTTATATTGAAATTAGGGACCAATCCACCTCAACGTGCAGATTTAGTCAGATCAGTTGAAGGATCTGGTTCCTTGTTGAGAAAATGTGACCCTATTCAGTCCAGATTTTACTTTGTGATGGAGTATGTCCCAAAATATTACAAAATCCAATAGAGATTTAGGAGAAAAACGGTTTTCCAGTTACTGTATCTGTAGTCTATCCACACAGACAGTTTCAGGTACATATTTTTCTTAGTTAAGTACTAATAGACATAAACTTCTAACTTGGATTGTAGTGTTTGTTAGGAGTTTGAGCCCTACTATGGTAGTAATGACGAACAAAATATGGGTACACCGAGTACCCCAAAAAGTGGAAAATAGTGCTAAATTGTATTTTTTTGGTGAATATCTATTTAAAACAATCCTAGGATGGGATTCCATCTGATCGCGCTTTGTTGGCTAGGCACCTTTTTAAAGGCAATGTTCTCGCCTTCGCGGAGACCGCATTCACGGTAAACGCTGCATATGTCGGCTCAATCAGAAATTACCCTTCGATGTCAAGCATGCTAAAACGTGAATTTACCAGTGATCAGATTGAATCTCGGCCCTAGTCGCCTCCTCATAGCTACATCTGAGTAGCATATCACCACCAGTACTTTTTCATACCTTACACACGTTGTACAACCACAAGGGGTTCCTTTTGCCTCCACAAAGAATTGCTCGCTGTGCATGAAGTTCTGTTCGTTGCTAAACCATTATCTGTGTAATACTATTTCATGAGTCATCGTGTTGACCCAGCCATTTTCATGGTGTGCCTATTTAAATGTGTTGTTACATGGTGTGTCCTCCACGGTCTGTGTGAGTGTGTGGTGCTCACATGGCAGGCCCTGAGAGGAATGTGTGTGTGCGGGGGCTCCCATGCTGCCTAGGGCCATGATAAATGGTCTGTGGTCAGTTTGAGGAGGGGAGGGTTCCAGAGCCGTGCACGAAGGCCCCTGGGGGTCGTCAGCTCAGCGAGATGGAGGGATGAGGTGGACCCACGACAATTATGTCCCTTTGTGCCAGACCGCTCTGTGATTGACATCAGTGTTTCCCTCTCCTCATGGCCCCCCATTGAAGAACACTGGCCAGCCACTGACCTGCACAGTGGAGGCAATACATTTGAACAATCTTAACAATCTTGCTCCGTGCTTGAAGCAGAAGCCTCTCTGATGGAGGTTCAAGAAAGTACTAACATATTGGCTTTGGAGACATTTCGTTGGTGGTTGCTACATAATGAAAGTCTGAGGTCCTCTAAGATTTCCAGGAAAATTATTGAATCATTTCTTATTTTAAAGTGACTCAAAAGTGCAAAGGTCAAAAGACGTATGTTCCCTACCACATTGACAGTCACAAGACTCAGCATCCTCACACAGTTAGCATCTTTATAACCCTGGAAAGACCCTTTGTCCACTTTTGACACAAAATTATCACTCATTACTTTTTAAAAGCCCTTTTCCGAGTTTCTATTAATTTTCATTGATGCCAGCCTTTTTGTGCCTTTCTCAATGCGGTATTCCTTCCCCCTTTTTGTTTCCCCTGAAGTGACGGCTGAATAACTACTCAAGAAATGAGAGCATAATGACCCGGCAATGGTGACAAAACCTAATTGGTCACGGAGGCCAGTGGCTAATGAGCTGAAAAAAATGAGCCCATGGGTGTGTAGTAACTGTATTTTCCTCTGCCTCTACTCCTTTCGTCACAGCCCTGTGTGGCATTTTTAACAAACTGAAATGGCACCAGATGCAACAGGGCTCAGACACTTTGACTTGAATTGGGAAACCATATGTTCAGATAAGTCATGGTTTCCTCTTTCCCACAGGCAGGGGCCAGCGTGTCTGAGCACTGGTGGCCGGGAAGCACCACTTTACGACTCGGCACCATGGGCGACAAAAAAAAAAGATATCTCTCCGACACAAATCTTAATAAGCTTTATTTTATTTACATCAAAGATTTCGATTTTCTTTGGGTTTCATCACCTTTTGAGAAGCCGACTTCTTTTTTTTTTTCACTCAGTGTGTTATTTATAATAAAAAATATACTTAAAAATATTTTGGGAGGGAGTATCTCAAATAGATATGTTCAAAAAATACATTTCATTGTATTTAATGAATCCGTTTCTTTATTAAATAAGAGTAACACCACATATGTCCCTTGTGATAAATATCGTTTTCTGTTCGGGTCAGCCGCAAAGGCGGAAAGCTCCTCAAAGGCTTTGTTTTTGCAAGCTTGGCTGCTCAGTTCACACTGTTGTTCGCTCCAGTCAAGTGAAGTTATTATCCCTTTTTTAATATACTGCACTTCTTGCCCTCGTGAACCTGTTGAGAAATTCTGAAAGGGACCTGAAGAGTACCACTGGCTCCTGCAAATAGTGCTGACTATGAGGCAGAAAGGGGGAACTCCAGTTTTATTCAGTTCCTAAGATAACACCATACAGAATGATAGACTCCTCTGGACTGTTTGTCCCCCCTCGCCCATTGTTCTTCCTTTCATTGAGTGAGACTTGAGGGGGCCGTCACAGGTAGGAGAGCAACAGAGATAATTCCCAGCCCATGGTTGATTGCCCCCTTATAGACACTCACTCCCAGGGCCCTGAAAGGCCTCAGACGCTGGTGAATAAACTCCTACTCGCTTCCATAAACTTTTTCTCCTCCTGAATTTTCCGGGGATGTGAGCATCTCCCAGCCAGGCCCGGGGATGTCTCTGAAAGAGAGCCTGTTTGGAATCAAAGCCCGTCGGCTCCACCCCTCTCTGCACACACACAAAAAGAGAGCGCCTCTGATCCAGCCCTCAGCTAGCTCTTATTTTCCCTCCTATGGTATACCATCCCAGGTTTTCTTCCCTCCTATTGTATACCATCCCAGGTTCTCTTCCCTCCTATTGTCTACCATCCCAGGTTCTCTTCCCTCCTATTGTATACCATCCCAGGTTTTCTTCCCTCCTATTGTATACCATCGCAGGTTCTCTTCCCTCCTATTGTATACCATCGCAGGTTCTCTTCCCTCCTATTGTATACCATCCCAGGTTCTCTTCCCTCCTATTGTATACCATCCCAGGTTCTCTTCCCTCCTATTGTATACCATCCCAGGTTTTCTTCCCTCCTATTGTATACCATCCCAGGTTCTCTTCCCTCCTATTGGATACCATCCCAGGTTCTCTTCCCTCCTATTGGATACCATCCCAGGTTCTCTTCCCTCCTATTGTATACCATCCCAGGTTCTCTTCCCTCCTATTGTATACCATCCCAGGTTCTCTTCCCTCCTATTGTATACCATCCCAGGTTCTCTTCCCTCCTACTGTATACCATCGCAAGTTCTCTTCCCTCCTATTGGATACCATCCCAGGTTCTCTTCCCTCCTATTGGATACCATCCCAGGTTCTCTTCCCTCCTATTGGATACCATCCCAGGTTCTCTTCCCTCATATTGTATACCATCCCAGGTTTTCTTCCCTCCTATTGGATACCATCCCAGGTTCTCTTCCCTCCTATTGTCTACCATCCCAGGTTTTCTTCCCCCCTATTGTCTACCATCCCAGGTTTTCTTCCCCCCTATTGTCTACCATCCCAGGTTTTCATCCCTCCTATTGTCTACCATCCATGGTTCTCTTCCCTCCTATTGTCTACCATCCCAGGTTCTCTTCCCTCCTATTGTCTACCATCCATGGTTCTCTTCCCTCCTATTGTCTACCATCCCAGGTTTTCTTCCCCCCTATGGTATATTATCCCAGGTTCTCTTCCCTCCTATGGTATATTATCCCAGGTTCTCTTCTCTCCTATGGTATATTATCCCAGGTTCTCTTCTCTCCTATGGTATATTATCCCAGGTTCTCTTCCTCCTATGGTATATTATCCCAGGTTCTCTTCCTCCTATGGTATATTATCCCAGGTTCTCTTCTCTCCTATGGTATATTATCCCAGGTTCTCTTCTCTCCTATGGTATATTATCCCAGGTTCTCTTCTCTCCTATGGTATATTATCCCAGGTTCTCTTCCCTCCTATTGTATACCATCCCAGGTTCTCTTCCCTCCTATTGTATAGGTATACCATCCCAGGTTCTCATTCTCTCCTATGGTATATTATCCCAGGTTCTCTTCCCTCCTATTGTATACCATCCCAGGTTCTCTTCCCTCCTATTGGATACCATCCCAGGTTCTCTTCCCTCCTATTGTATACCATCCCAGGTTCTCTTCCCTCCCATTGTATACCATCCCAGGTTCTCTTCCCTCCTATTGTATACCATCCCAGGTTCTCTTCCCTCCTATTGTATACCATCCCAGGTTCTCTTCCCTCCTATTGTATACCATCCCAGGTTCTCTTCCCTCCTATTGTATACCATCCCAGGTTCTCTTCCCTCCTATTGGATACCATCCCAGGTTCTCTTCCCTCCTATTGTATACCATCCCAGGTTCTCTTCCCTCCTATTGTATACCATCCCAGGTTCTCTTCCCTCCTATGGTATATTATCCCAGGTTCTCTTCCCTCCTATGTTATATTATCCCAGGTTCTCTTATCTCCTATGGTATATTATCCCAGGTTCTCTTCCCTCCTATGGTATATTATCCCAGGTTCTCTTCCCTCCTATGGTATATTATCCCAGGTTCTCTTCCCTCCTATTGTATACCATCCCAGGTTCTCTTCTCTCCTATGGTATATTATCCCAGGTTCTCTTCCCTCCTATGGTATATTATCCCAGGTTCTCTTCCCTAGAAGAGTAGAAGCTGTTGAGGAGCCTGTTGGTCTTAGACTTGAGTAGGTTGGGCTTCCGGTGACGCAACTTAGGAAATGGCTGCCTAGTTTTTCGTACTGCACATCGGTTGGGTATTTCCCCCCTATATTCAATTATTTACTCTGAGCATTATAATAACTTACGCAAAATGGAAAAGGGGAAAATAGGAAAAGGTCTCGGAGCTACAACAACAGCCCGTAACAAGACAGCAGAAGATATAATCGTCGATGAACCCAAAATGGCTAATGCTAGCGCAAATAAGATAGCAGCAGCAAAAGAACCCTCATTTCGTGAGGTGATGAAGGAGGAATTGCGCGAGGCGCTCACAGGCTTACGAGAGGAACTTTGAGAAGATGTAAGAAAATAACTAATTGAGTTCAAGAAGGACATTAACCAGAAACGGGAAGAAAACAAATTAGAACTTCACTGCATATCTTCAAGAATGGGGGACGCAGAACAGCACTTTGGGGAAATGGACAGATGGAACTCCGCAGTCAAGGAAATACTTGAACAGTCACTGAAAAGCCAACACGCACTACAGGCAAACGTGACAGAACTCAAAGGTTTCTCACGTCGAAACAACATTAGACTTTATAACGTAGTAGAGGGCGCAGAAAAAGACTCTATTCAAGACGACACTGACCTGGGAATCGAGAGAGCACACCGAGCTCTGGCCTCAAAACCCCCCAGCGGCGCCCCACCAAGATCCATAGTGGTACGGTTCCTAAAATTCTCAGTCAAAGAGAAAGTCTTAAAAAAGCCTGTTA
>NW_027039964.1:0-27343 GCF_034236695.1 Oncorhynchus nerka
AGGGAGCGGAGCAGGATTCAGAGATGTTCAAATCACCCTCACTTCCCTCTACACCGATGGGACAGGTGTCAAAACATTTGATGACACGGGCGGCGAGCCGAGGACATGTGACCGATTGCACCTGAGGAGAATGGGACGTCAGGTAAATCAGCTGACCAGAGGAGAGCATGGTGGCTGGCTATAGGTTTGGTCCCTATGGAAACTGTACTGTAGCAGTCACCTTGCATCAAGCACTAATCTTCATATGATTGACAGCTTGAGAAACTATGAGAAAGTGCATTCCGTGTGTATCAACGTCTCTGAAATGAGTTCTCACCATCTCTATGGATTGCTTTCCTTTACAGTACTCCTAAATCGTGTTTGTCTGCTGTGTGATTCAGCACTGCTGAGTAAAACTGAACCATAACTGAACAGAAACCTATTTAACCTGCTTTAAACACACTAAATGCGGACTCTGTATGTGTGTCTCTTCACCCTGGAGGTGTGAGGGGTCAGGGGTTCAGAGGAGAGGGGAAGAGCCCCTCTGTCCCCCCTCTGCCCCAGCATGGATGATGACAGAAGCCACCAAAGGAGCAGGAGAAGACCCACAACAGGATCCTCACACTGATGGCAGGCCTGAACTCACGTTCACCTCTCCTGTTAATTCTTAGTAAACACACTGGCAACAGGCTCCCGAGAGGGGCGTATGTGTGTGCGTGTGTGGGTGCGCGTGTGTGTGTGTGTCTATGTGTGTTTGTTGTGCTGTGTTCAGGAGGGTCTGACTGACCGGTGATGAGTGACCCCTTCAGGTTTAGCCCCAGGCTGATCCCCAGGCCCTTCGGAGACTACTGCTTGTTTACTGCACTGAGCCAGAGCAAGTTCCGTACCATGCCCCAGACCCACACCTACCCAGCCCCACACCGGCCTGCCCTACACCCCAAGCCCACACCTACCCAGCCCAGCCTGCCCTACACCTACAGTCCACATCTACCCTACCCCAGCCCAACACCTACCCAGCCCCAGCCTGCCCTACACCCCAAGCCCACACCTGCCCAGCCCAGCCTGCCCTACACCTACAGTCCACATCTACCCTACCCCAGCCCCACACCTACCCAGCCCCAGCCTGCCCTACACCTACAGTCCACATCTACCCTACCCCAGCCCCACACCTACCCAGCCCCAGCCTGCCCTACACCTACAGTCCACATCTACCCTACCCCAGCCCCACACCTACCCAGCCCCAGCCTGCCCTACACCCCAAGCCCACACCTACCCAGCCCAGCCTGCCCTACACTCCACATCTACCCTACCCCAGCCCCACACCTACCCAGCCCAGCCTGCCCTACACCTACAGTCCACATCTACCCTACCCCAGCCCCACACCTACCCAGCCCCAGCCTGCCCTACACCCCAAGCCCACACCTACCCAGCCCAGCCTGCCCTACACCTACAGTCCACATCTACCCTACCCCAGCCCCACACCTACCCAGCCCAGCCTGCCCTACACCTACAGTCCACATCTACCCTACCCCAGCCCCACACCTACCCAGCCCCAGCCTGCCCTACACCCCAAGCCCACACTTACCCAGCCCAGCATTCCCTACACGCACAACCCACACCTACCCAACCCAGAATGCCCTACACCCACAGTCCCACACCTACCCAGCCCCAGCCTTCCCTTCACCCACAGCCCACACCTACCCAGCCCAGAATGCCCTACACACAGAGCCCACACCTACCCAGCCCAGCCTGCCCTACACCCACAGGCCACACCTACCCATCCCAGCCTGCCCTACACCCACAAACCACACCTACCCAGCCCAGCCTGCCCAATTCACACAGCCCACACCTACCCAGCCCAGCCTGCACTACTCTCACAGCCCACACCTACACAGCCCAGCCTGCCCTACTCACACAGCCCACACCTACCCATCCCAGCCTGCCCTACTCCCACAGCCAACAACTACCCAGCCTGCCCTACTCCCACAGCCCACACCTACCCAGGCCAGCATGACTTATACCCACAGCACACACCTACCCAGGCCAGCCTGCGCTACACCCACAGCCCACACCTACCCAGCCGTCTCTACACCCACAGCCAACACCTTTATCCTCTCAGCCTCATCTGTTAGCACCGGGTGGCCCTCTCCTCCCCCTCTGTTTACATCCAGATGACAGCACCCGTCCTCAGCTTCCTGATGCTGACCAGAGATGTCCCCGTGACCCGGGGTTGGGACCAAGGGGGAGAGAAAGGGCAGAGGGGAACCTATAGCTGCCACACCCAGATCCAGCTCTATACTCTTGTCCACCAGCTCCAGCATTGTGCATTTAATCTAAAGAAAGGCCTCCAGATTTCCTAGCTTAGGTAAACGAATACAAACATAGACTGAGAACAACTTCTAAAGACCAAACTCCAGGGCAGCCCGGCAAGAGCCCTGAGGTGGCAGAACTGAGTGCTCGGGTTGGGGTGTAGGGTTTGAGCATAGCCTGAAGGTAGGGATGGGCAGTTCCTCTTGCTGTTCCGTACCATTTTATTTATTTCACCTTTATTTAACCAGGTAGGCTAGTTGAGAACAAGTTCTCATTTGCAACTGCGACCTGGCCAAGATAAAGCATAGCAGTGTGAACAGACAACACAGAGTTACACATGGAGTAAACAATTAACAAGTCAATAACACAGTAGAAAAAAAAGGGGAGTCTATATACATTGTGTGCAAAAGGCATGAGGAGGTAGGCGAATAATTACAATTTTGCAGATTAACACTGGAGTGATAAATGATCAGATGGTCATGTACAGGTAGAGTAATTGGTGTGCAAAAGAGCAGAAAAGTAAATAAATAAAAACAGTATGGGGATGAGGTAGGTGAAAATGGGTGGGCTATTTACCAATAGACTATGTACAGCTGCAGTGATCGGTTAGCTGCTCAGATAGCAGATGTTTGAAGTTGGTGAGGGAGATAAAAGTCTCCAACTTCAGCGATTTTTGCAATTCGTTCCAGTCACAGGCAGCAGAGAACTGGAACGAAAGGCGGCCAAATGAGGTGTTGGCTTTAGGGATGATCAGTGAGATACACCTGCTGGAGCGCGTGCTACGGATGGGTGTTGCCATCGTGACCAGTGAACTGAGATAAGGCGGAGCTTTACCTAGCATGGACTTGTAGATGACCTGGAGCCAGTGGGTCTGGCGACGAATATGTAGCGAGGGCCACCCAGTGCGGGTGCAGGCAACGAACGGTTGAAAAGCATGCATTTGGTTTTACTAGCGTTTAAGAGCAGTTGGAGGCCACGGAAGGAGTGTTGTATGGCATTGAAGCTCGTTTGGAGGTTAGATAGCACCGTGTCCAAGGACGGGACGGAAGTATATAGAATGGTGTCGTCTGCGTAGAGGTGGATCAGGGAATCGCCCGCAGCAAGAGCAACATCATTGATATATACAGAGAAAAGAGTCGGCCCGAGAATTGAACCCTGTGGCACCCCCATAGAGACTGCCAGAGGACCGGACAGCATGCCCTCCGATTTGACACACTGAACTCTGTCTGCAAAGTAATTGGTGAACCAGGCAAGGCAGTCATCCGAAAAACCGAGGCTACTGAGTCTGCCGATAAGAATATGGTGATTGACAGAGTCGAAAGCCTTGGCAAGGTCGATGAAGACGGCTGCACAGTACTGTCTTTTATCGATGGCGGTTATGATATCGTTTAGTACCTTGAGCGTGGCTGAGGTGCGCCTGTGACCGGCTCGGAAACCAGATTTCACAGCGGAGAAGGTACGGTGGGATTCGAGATGGTCAGTGACCTGTTTGTTGACTTGGCTTTCGAAGACCTTAGATAGGCAGGGCAGGATGGATATAGGTCTGTAACAGTTTGGGTCCAGGGTGTCTCCCCCTTTGAAGAGGGGGATGACTGCGGCAGCTTTCCAATCCTTGGGGATCTCAGACGATATGAAAGAGAGGTTGAACAGGCTGGTAATAGGGGTTGCGACAATGGCGGCGGATAGTTTCAGAAATAGAGGGTCCAGATTGTCAAGCCCATCTGATTTGTACGGGTCCAGGTTTTGCAGCTCTTTCAGAACATCTGCTATCTGGATTTGGATAAAGGAGAATCTGGAGAGGCTTGGGCAAGTAGCTGCGGGGGGGGCGGAGCTGTTGGCCGAGGTTGGAGTAGCCAGGCGGAAGGCATGGCCAGCCGTTGAGAAATGCTTGTTGAAGTTTTCGATAATCATGGATTTATCGGTGGTGACCGTGTTACCGAGCCTCAGTGCAGTGGGCAGCTGGGAGGAGGTGCTCGTTCTCCATGGGCTTCACAGTGTCCCAGAACTTTTTGGAGTTGGAGCTACAGGATGCAAACTTCTGCCTGAAGAAGCTGGCCTTAGCTTTCCTGACTGACTGCGTGTATTGGTTCCTGTCTTCCCTGAACAGGTGCATATCGCGGGGACTATTCGATGCTATTGCAGTCCGCCACAGGATGTTTTTGTGCTGGTCGAGGGCAGTCAGGTCTGGAGTGAACCAAGGGCTATATCTGTTCTTAGTTCTGCATTTTTTGAACGGAGCATGCTTATCTAAAATGGTGAGGAAGTTACTTTTAAAGAATCACCAGGCATCCTCAACTGACGGGATGAGGTCAATGTCCTTCCAGGATACCCGGGCCAGGTCGATTAGAAAAGCCTGCTCACAGAAGTGTTTTAGGGAGCGTTTGACAGTGATGAGGGGTGGTCGTTTGACTGCGTCTCCGTAGCGGATACAGGCAATGAGGCAGTGATCGCTGAGATCCTGGTTGAAGACAGCGGAGGTGTATTTGGAGGGCCAGTTGGTCAGGATGACGTCTATGAGGGTGCCCTTGTTTACAGAGTTAGGGTTGTACCTGGTGGGTTCCTTGATGATTTGTGTGAGATTGAGGGCATCTAGCTTAGATTGTAGGACTGCCGGGGTGTTAAGCATATCCCAGTTTAGGTCACCTAACAGAACAAACTCTGAAGCTAGATGGGGGGCGATCAATTCACAAATGGTGTCCAGGGCACAGCTGGGAGCTGAGGGGGGTCGGTAGCAGGCGGCAACAGTGAGAGACTTATTTCTGGAGAGAGTAATTTTCAAAATTAGTAGTTCGAACTGTTTGGGTATGGACCTGGAATGTATGACATTACTTTGCAGGCTATCTCTGCAGTAGACTGCAACTCCTCCCCCTTTGGCAGTTCTATCTTGACGGAAGATGTTATAGTTGGGTATGGAAATCTCAGAATTTTTGGTGGCCTTCCTGAGCCAAGATTCAGACACGGCAAGGACATCAGGGTTAGCAGAGTGTGCTAAAGCACTGAGTAAAACAAACTTAGGGAGGAGGCTTCTGATGTTGACATGCATGAAACCAAGGCTTTTTCGATCACAGAAGTCAACAAATGAGGGTGCCTGGGGACATGCAGGGCCTGGGTTTACCTCCACATCACCCGCGGAACAGAGGAGGAGTAGTATGAGGGTGCGGCTAAAGGCTATCAAAACTGGTCGCCTAGAGCGTTGGGGACAGAGAATAAGAGGAGCAGGTTTCTGGGCATGGTAGAATATATTCAGGGAATAATGCGCAGACAGGGGTGTGGTGGGGTGCGGGTACAGCGGAGGTAAGCCCAGGCACCATGGCCTTGTAGTGGATGTGAGCTTCAACTGGAAGCCAGTGGAGTGTGAGGAGGAGCGTGGTGACATGAGAGAACTTGGGAAGGTTGAAAACCAGGCAGGCTGCAGCATTCTGGATAAGTTGTAGGGGTTTGATGGTACAAGCAGGGAGCCCAGCCAACAGCGAGTTGCAGTAGTCCAGACGGTACAGGACAAGACCCTGGATTAGGACCTGCGTGAGGAAAGGTTGTACTTTACGGATGTTGTAGAGCATGAACCTGCAGGAGCGAGCCACTGCTTTGATGTTTGCAGAGAACGACAGGGTGTTGTCTAGGGTAACGCCAAGATTCTTTCCACTCTGGGAGGGTGACACTGTGGAGTTGTCAACTGTGATGGAGAGGTCTTTAAGTGGGCAGGCCGTCGACGGGAGGAAGAGCAGCTCAGTCTTGTCGAGGTTGAGCTTGAGGTGGTGGGCCGTCATCCAAGTTGAGATATCTGCCAGAGATGAGTGTCGCCACCTGGGTGTCAGAAGGGGGAAAAGTGAAAAGTAGTTGAGTGTCATCCGCATAGCAATGATAGGAGAGACCATGTGAGGATATGACGGAGCAGAGTGACATGGTGTATAGAGAGAAGAGGGCCTAGAACCGAGCCTTGGGGGACACCAGTAGTGAGAGTACGTGGTGCAGACACAGATCCTCTCCATGTCACCTGGTGACACGCACAACTAACAAACAACTATCTAACATCTGATCTCAAATACCACCATTTGTGTTTCCATATAAAACGACTGGGAACAAAATAAAAGTGAGGGTAGACGGGGCTGTGTTATTATGGTGCTATGCTTCACTACCAGTCCAAAGGTGACTGGTTTGGTCACAGTGTAACTTATAGAAAGTATATTACTAGACAGGAAGTAGGAAGTGATAGGAAAATAAGCTCCAGAGTGGTTCACATACCATAAATACTGCAGTGCATTCAGACTGACCCTAGAGTATCGTTCAAATTGTTAACACCCCATGAAAAGTCTTATTGCCTGACTTCAGATCAGCAGTTGCAGGCATGTTGGTTTATATCTGGCTCTACTTCCTCTTTTGGACCAGGCTATGACTTACACTCATCTCCCCACACTGCAGTTAAAAGTTACCCACAGATCTAAAATCAGATTAACCTACCCTCAATTCTAACCTTATCCATTGCGGAGTAAAGACATATCTGACCCTGTATCAGTGGTTAGAGATAGGGCAGCATATACCTTACTGCTCTGCACACCTCTGTCTGTCTGACTCCCTGGCACAGCCACATGTACCAGTCCCAGCAATGTACAGGCCTCCTCGTCAGACTCTCTGTGCCAACTACAGGCTGCCCATAATGGAGGCCTAGCCCGGCCCAGTAATCCATCCTTCTGTTTACGACTGCTGGGGCCTCTCTTACACAACCAGCTACATGGAGGAGCTCATCTCACGCTGACCAAGATGGCCAACCTCAAACATCCACACAGATATCTGAACCAGCCAGTCTTAACCCTGCTCTCTCTCTCTCCTTCTCCATGTCTTTCTATCTGTCCCTCTGTCTCACTCTCTCTGTGTGTCCCTCTCTCTGTGTCTCTTTCTCTTCATCCAGCCCTACTCTAACTCACTCCATCTCCCCTTTTGGTCTGACACTATCACTCTAGCTCAGGGTAGATTTCAGGCCTATTCTCCAAATCATCTGACACTTTGTGGCTGCTCCAGTTGCTCCTGCCCCGACATCTTATTTCATAGGCCCAGGGAGTGGGGTTTGGCAAGCTGCTAATACATGAAACCAATATGACTTCCACAACTGGTCGGTGGAAAAAGGCATCAGGCACCTTGCTTCGGGTAATTGATAGCTTCTGCTGGGTGATATGGACAACCAGGGAACTGTGAACATGCTGTGTGCGTGTGCGTGTGTGCGTGTGTGTGTGTGTGTGTGTGTCTCTCGCTCTGGCTTCCCAGGTTACGTTGCTCTGGGGGTAACAGTCACACGGCTGGAAACATTATATTAGCCCAGGAAATAAGCCCGAGCCACTTTCACTTTCCTGTGACATCACACAACCAGTAATAAAAGTGCTGCTCTTACCTATTCCTGCATATCATGACATTACAGTTGCCCCATATAGAGACCTGGCTGAAATTTGATTTGCCAAATTTCCATGAGGACTGGTGGGAAGATAGCTAAAGCTTCTGCATGGGGACTGACTGGGATGGTTGGGGTGAATTAGTGTCATGTGTTGACTTGGTCTCATCACTGTGCAGGCTAAGTCCACTTTGAAGGCCCCTGACTGTTGACATCACTAAAGCTGAGCAGGCATTGGAGTGAACAGACTGAGGGGTGGGGGGCTGGAAAAACACTAGGCCTCTCACAGAGAAGGGTGTGTGTGTGTGTGTGTGTGTGTGTGTGTGTGTGTGTGGTACTTGTGATCTCCATGGTAATTGAAAGGCTGCCCTTTCCACCAGATTAACCCCCTAAGGGTCATGGGTGCCATCAATTATGTCACCCCCAAACTGGGCTTCCCTATACACACCGCATTATATGAAGTGTAAAACATTAGAAAAATGTGTCTGAAACATCAGAGAAGCACATTTGAGCAGACAAGGGGGGTGTGGGGTTGTAAAGAGACACCATAGAAGGAGTAGGCCTCAACAAGTGAGTGTGTTTGAAGGCATTGTCATGCACTAGCAAGGGCAGGGTGTCTATGTACGGCAGAGCTCCAGTCCATCTTTAAGGGCAGAATGCAGGGAGGACGGACGGACATATGCTTTGCACAGGGCCAAATGAGGCAGAACCTGATTGGCTTTTGTGGTCATCCCTTTTGGTGGGAAAGAAAAAGCAAATCTGTTTTAGGGTCGCAATCCAACAGTCCAATTCAGCCCACAAACATCACACAAAACCCTACTCGCACGGCTCTCACCGTCGCACAGGTCAGCATGAGAGCAGATCCAGTTGAATTGAATGGTTAAACCACATACCCCCATCTAAATGAGCTCTGCAGATGGCTACCACACACACACACACACACAGATTTGCCTCCACATCAGGGGACTGGTAAGGACATACACATTCTACACAGACTACTACCCCAGCCTTCCTGACTAGACTAAATGAATCACTGTCCCCCATAAGAAAGCATCTGGGGTATAAGGACTAACTTAGGACAGAAAAGATGGAGCTTGACAGAGATGGAAGACACATGGCACTTGCTCACATGAGCATGCTACTAGACTGCTCCCTCCCTCCACCTAAAAGTTGATCACAGATTGTAGATAGCAGATTCGGATCAGCACCTCTCTCTTGCCAATAAAATATTTTTGCTGACTGGGGGAAAGCCAGGATCTCTCCCAGAAAGTTACAATGTTACACACACTCCAATGCTCCACACCTCATTTCCTAAAAAATGCTAAACCAATAATGGGGATTTCCATCATTCTCCTGCAGCATCGCTAGCACAGGATAAGGTGGTTTAGCATGTCTATAGGGACAGAACTGGGCCATTTATAGGAGGTAAGCTCTGATTGACTAGAGTTAACATTAGAGTAGGGCTGAAAATGCTGCGATTTAACTGTTCCATTGAAAGAACACAGGCCTCAGACCCATCGGGTCAACCCCAGCTCTGGCTAGAGAGGTATGTGACTGTATGAACAGAAAGGCCTGAGGTCCATCACTGCTCTGGCTAGAGAGGTATGTGACTGTATGAACAGGAAGGCCTGAGGTCCATCACTGCTCTGGCTAGAGAGGTATGTGACTGTATGAACAGAAAGGCCTGAGGTCCATCACTGCTCTGGCTAGAGAGGTATGTGACTCTATGAACAGGAAGGCCTGAGGTCCATCACTGCTCTGGCTAGAGAGGTATGTGACTGTATGAACAGGAAGGCCTGAGGTCCATCACTGCTCTGGCTAGAGAGGTATGTGACTGTATGAACAGAAAGGCCTGAGGTCCATCACTGCTCTGGCTAGAGAGGTATGTGACTGTATGAACAGGAAGGCCTGAGGTCCATCACTGCTCTGGCTAGAGAGGTATGTGACTGTATGAACAGGAAGGCCTGAGGTCCATCACTGCTCTGGCTAGAGAGGTATGTGACTGTATGAACAGAAAGG
Source organism: Oncorhynchus nerka (assembly GCF_034236695.1). Classification (NCBI taxonomy): domain Eukaryota; kingdom Metazoa; phylum Chordata; class Actinopteri; order Salmoniformes; family Salmonidae; genus Oncorhynchus; species Oncorhynchus nerka. Next base: position 9,689 of record NW_027039964.1, read on the forward strand.
CCTGAGGTCCATCACTGCTCTGGCTAGAGAGGTATGTGACTGTATGAACAGAAAGGCCTGAGGTCCATCACTGCTCTGGCTAGAGAGGTATGTGACTGTATGAACAGAAAGGCCTGAGGTCCATCACTGCTCTGGCTAGAGAGGTATGTGACTGTATGAACAGGAAGGCCTGAGGTCCATCACTGCTCTGGCTAGAGAGGTATGTGACTGTATGAACAGGAAGGCCTGAGGTCCATCACTGCTCTGGCTAGAGAGGTATGTGACTGTATGAACAGGAAGGCCTGAGGTCCATCACTGCTCTGGCTAGAGAGGTATGTGACTGTATGAACAGGAAGGCCTGAGGTCCATCACTGCTCTGGCTAGAGAGGTATGTGACTGTATGAACAGGAAGGCCTGAGGTGAGGCTACATTACTGTGTGAAAGACCTGTCAGATCCCACTCATGTCTTTATCCTGGGAGTGAAGCTGGCAGGTCTGCTAAGTCTGTTAGAGAGAGAGGAATACATAGTGGACTAGTATGAGTTCCCTAGGGGTGCAGTCCCATTGTAAAGGCTGTAGTAGAGTACTGTCAGGGCTAATACAGACAGCTCCTCTATAAGGTCCCCAGGCTCTGACAGACATGAGGCTAACTGACCCGTATGAACCCCTGTCTCCTGTACTGGGTGGTCTAGAACAAGACAACCACCATTTACAATCATGAGTAATATGAGTTAGAAAAGGGAAAGGATACTATCTGTTTTTAGACTTGTGAATTTATCCCACTACACACACACCCCTGCTCATTTTATTGTGTGTGCTTCTGCTCCCCACCCAGGGAGCCCGGCAGGCTGATGGCAGCTGAGTGGGTAAACAGTGTTTATAAGGCAGTTAGCCAGCAGAGAGAGGATGCAGCCCTCCAGGCAGCTCTTACCCAAATAAAACAGACATTTATTACACCGTACATGACCCTCTCATTACACATAAATAGGAATTAATGAGAGCTATATCTGGCGCTCCCCACGGAGGGAGGCGGGCCCCTCTAAAGGACTACCGTTAATTACACTGTCCTACATCTCACCCACTTAACACCGCCCACTAGCGTGAGCTATCTGGAGGGGAGAGACCTCCCCCCTACCTGCAGAGATCTGATTGCCCCTGTGAGCTTTAGCAAGATGGTATGACCCAAAAATGAGTTGGAGTTGGTTTAAGACATTTTGGGGGGATACTGTACTGTATCATTGTGTTTTTTTATAGCATAATAATCATCTTGAGAGTAAAGTGTGGAGGTATATGTTGACCAACAAACACACTTGATGTTTTATCTCAGTTGGCTTGTCCACCTCATACAGGACCTCCTGAAAGAGAAACAAACTAAAAAACAAAATAAGGAACTTCCCAGCATGTTACTGAGCTCCACTACTCCTCTCACTTCTCCTCCTCTATCACCCAACCTGCATCACATCATCCATCTCCCTCTCTCTCCCCACATCCATTCATCCATCTGACTGACGTTTAAATCCTCCCATTATCTCTTCCTCTACTTTCCCCAGCAAGTCTCCACCCTCCACCCCCCCCCCCCCCCCACCTGAAACGTCCCAAATAATCTGCTGCATCTTCTCCATAATTCCTCTCTTTCTTTGCGATTCTTCAAGCGAATCAGAAAATGTTACACTCCTCTTCCCGTCAGGATTCCCCCGTTCTCCTGCTCTTTGTTCTCAACGCAGCTTAACGCACTTAAGAGCCTGAACACAATAGCTGCACTGGCGACTTTGGAGAATTAAAATGGGGAATTGCACAACATGCGCAGAGGGGTGAGACTGGGGGAATTGGTAGGTTGGGTACTTCAGTTTTTAACTTTGCTCCCTGTCTGCTACTACTGTGCCTGCGACACAGAAAGAATCTATCTCAGGGGATGAACATGCAAGTTTGCTACAGGAAAACATGAATACATTTTATAATACATTTTTTATTCGCAGAAATTAAAACAAGCACCCTTCTGTGTCTGGGGGGAAAGGTAGGACTGAATGTTCCTGTCTGCTGCTACACTGTCTAGAGCCAGAGCCTACAGTGAAACAGTACTTCCTCAGTTTGCTTTTCATTCCCACAAAAGAAAAACAGAACAGCCCCTCTGTGTCTGTGTTAATTGACTCGATCCCACACAGAGACGAGCATCAGATCAGTTGGAGAATAAATAATTACACCTGGATCAAAGTGATGCAATAATTGCATGTCAAGTGTTGGTTAACGTTAATGTCTATTGTCAGCAGAAAGAGGGTGTGCTTTGGTATGAGAGTATGGAGACATCTTTCTTTCATCTCTGTTTCTGCTTAACTCTCTCACTGTCTGTCTTTCTCTATCTCTGTCTCTCTCTCTTTCTAACTCTTTCGCTCTCTCTCTTTCTCTCCTCTCTCTCTCCCTTCAATCTCTTTCTTTCTCACTCTATATATCCTTTCACCTCTCTCCCTCTGGGTTTCTGTGACAGAAGCAGGCATGGAGAGGCCCTGCAGCTAGCCCGCCCGTCCTCCCGTCCACAGCCACAGTGAATGTGATTAAGCTGAGCAGTGATTCATCTGCTCTGCCCTGTAATTCCTCTCTACCACTTTAATGGATGTTATCGCCCCCCTCTGAAGACTTATCTTGCTGATCAGGGCCCGGCTAGGAGGAAAAACAACCTGCTACATAAATAAATAACGGAGGAAGGGGATTGGAGGAGCTGCTAAGAGGAGAAGACAGATCAGTCCCGGTAAAGTGCTCATTTGTTTTCTAAGAAAAATAGACAAGTGACTTCAAAGTCTGCCAATACAGTAGAAACACCGTCAACATCACAATCCATCAGACAAACAAAATGAATTACCCAAACTGGTGTCAATAACAAATATCTTTGTTTTTTATGAACACACAAAGAAAGAGAGAGATATTCTATAGGTAATTATACATGGTTTGGGATGAGAATATAACAAGCAAGAAAATGAGCTTGAGGGTTTGAGGGTTTGCTGAGCTTTTTCTTCATTATGGAATAAGAAGCAAAACAATAGCACTTCCTTATTTGATGTGTCCATATCAGGAGTTCATCTTAGATGAAAAGTAGGGTAATGATGTCTCAGACTGCCCCATACGCTCCATATACAGTAAAGGCCGACAGCACTGAGCAACTTGCCTCCGGTCTCGTCCCATTGTGTGAACCAAAACACCCCAAATCACCCCACTTTTCTCCAGAAGACAATGACTTGTATTATGTTTACTGTTAAATTATCAGAGAGAAAAATCACATACACTATTACATCTATGACTAATAATGATAGCAAATTAAACAGGTAGCAGGATGTGGTCAATCATTGTTAGGTATTTTTTTTTAATGATACAGAGGAAATCCCGAGAGCCTAGGAGAGTGCCTTCAACGTCACGTCAACAGCTGAATTGGATTTAGACCTTGGGAGGCCGTGTGTAGTGTGTGGCGTGTGTGTGGTGTGTGTGGCGTGTGCACACAAGGCTGGGTGGCCTGTGACGGAGGCCTTCTGTGCAGCGAAAAGGTTAAAAAATCCATTTCTATTCACTCTCTCACACACACACACACACACACACACACACACACACACACACACACACACACACACACACACACACACACACACACACACACACAGTGGTTTTACTGTAGATTCTGTCACACAGCCAATCCCCTACTGAGATTCCAGTCAGTACCTATGTCTTCAGGTGCAGTGGCTGCAGGTAACATAAACACTGCTGCCTTGCCTCTGCAGCCCCACTCCGCAGCGCACCGTATCTGTGCTGCATGAAATTCTCTAAAGGGGTTTAAGTATTTACCCAGAACACTATCAGGCTCTGCTGAAAATGTAGCTTACCCTGTTGAATAAGTACTTCAAAGAGAATCGCAAATACCTTTTGCCTGCGATTTATGCTCCATTTTCTACCCCTCTCTCTCTTACTTTTCTTCTCATTTTATATTTCCCCTCAACACAAGCCTGCTCCGTAATGTCAAATGTATTATCAGCCATATATTTCCTTTTTAAATGAATAATAACAATAATCTTGGAGTAATTTCTTTTCAGTGTGGAGGGTTGTAAATAGGTTGCAGCAGGTGTGTTAATATAGAGCTGGAGGTAAACAAGGCCGAGCTGGAATGAACACCAGGATTATACACTATTCTATGTTCTGTGATAAGGACAACACACACTACTATCCAGGTAGCCTGGTGCACGCACGCACGCACGCACGCACGCACGCACGCACGCACGCACGCACGCACGCACGCACAAACACACACACACACACACACACACACACACACACACACACACACCACACGCACACACGGAAGCATAAACTACTCCACATTTCATATACTGTTCTATACACACACAAAATCACAAACACATGCAAATAATCACAGACACCCTTAAAATTACAAACATACTCAATATCGATAACAGACAGCTACAGTGGATTCTACTAAAACGCTAAACTAAAAAACTGCTGAGATTTAAAAGAAGATAATGAATGGTTTCATAATAAAAATATATAAGTAATAAAAATGCTCTTTAAACAATGTAATACTTAGTTCACACTTACCATTAATCTGGCTTGCATGTGTGTGGCCTGTATATGAAACTGTTAGAACATTTGATTTATTTCACCTTTATTTAACCAGGTAGGCAAAATGTTGCCCTAGAATGTCAAGCTAGAGAGTGAAACAGAGTAGTGTAATTCTACTGTAGCTAAGCCTGAATAAACTAGAGAGTGAAACAGAGTAGTATGATTCTACTGTAGCTTAGCCTCAATAAACTAGAGAGTGAAGCAGAGTAGTGTGATTCTACTGTAGCTAAGCCTGAATAAACTAGAGAGTGAAACAGAGTAGTATGATTCTACTGTAGCTTAGCCTCAATAAACTAGAGAGTGAAGCAGAGTAGTGTGATTCTACTGTAGCTAAGCCTGAATAAACTAGAGAGTGAAACAGAGTAGTGTGATTCTACTGTAGCTTAGCCTCAATAAACTAGAGAGTGAAACAGAGTAGTGTGATTCTACTGTAGCTTAGCCTCAATAAACTAGAGAGTGAAACAGAGTAGTGTGATTCTACTGTAGCTAAGCCTGAATAAACTAGAGAGTGAAGCAGAGTAGTATGATTCTACTGTAGCTTAGCCTCAATAAACTAGAGAGTGAAACAGAGTAGTGTGATTCTACTGTAGCTTAGCCTCAATAAACTAGAGAGTGAAACAGAGTAGTGTGATTCTACTGTAGCTTAGCCTCAATAAACTAGAGAGTGAAACAGAGTAGTATGATTCTACTGTAGCTTAGCCTCAATAAACTAGAGAGTGAAACAGAGTAGTGTGATTCTACTGTAGCTTAGCCTCAATAAACTAGAGAGTGAAACAGAGTAGTGTGATTCTACTGTAGCTAAGCCTGAATAAACTAGAGAGTGAAACAGAGTAGTATGATTCTACTGTATCTAAGCCTCAAGCCTCTAAATGTCCTGTTCTTTCTTACCTACCGGGCACAGAAAAACAACAACTAGCACAACCCCAAAAAAAACATTCCCCCAAAAATGATTAACACTGAAACTGCACACTACAGAACCATAACATCTATAATGTTTTACAAACCCATCAAATAAGTGGATAGGGATTAATTGGCCCTGACGACCTTAAAATAATTATATGAACAGTGCAACTCTAAACTCCCAATGAAATTGATACACTTTGATAATTAGATTCTTGGCTCTGACCCGCTGAAGTCAATAAAGGTTATTAAGGCCAATTGCTGTCTAAACGCATTAGAGGCAGAGTAAACTGTCTGTCTATAGGAGGGAGGGAGGCCCTCCTGCACTAGTTCAGCCCAGCACCAATACGATAATCCATTCTGCGTCCTGAGGTTTCTCCTCTCCCGCCGGTGTCTGTCTGCACTCTGCCATACAAAACCAGATTGGATTCGCTTAACCTTTCCAGAGCTTTGATCAAATGAGCTCACACTGCAATAACATTTACATTGACCCCCCTCTCTCTTTATTTCTCTCTTTCTCTCTCCCACTCTCTCCCTGAAGCTCCATCCCCTCCCTCTCCTTGCTAGGTCAATAACCTAATCAGCTATCGATGGCGACCTGGCCAGCCTGCGAGTGATTGCTCTGTGCTCCCCCTGTGTCGCTCCCCCTCAGCAGCCCGCCCCAGATTGTTACTGAGGACCAACATTAAAGACGGAGGGAGCGAGGGAAAGGAGAAGAGAAATGATGAAACGGTCACAGGCCGCGTCCCTACACATCACGTTCCTCCACGGCTACATGACGGGAGTGTGACCAAACCCAGAGGAAGAGAGAGACTGACAAAATGGTTACAGGGAGACGCTAGAAGACATGGCCCGGGTACCCCTTCCTGTTTTGTAGATCTTGAAGTATACAAATATATTCAAGTGTGTGGATTATATTTATTGTGAAAGTAGATACATTTTCTTGATACACGCTGAAAGATTTTCATCTACATGGATCGTTCAACTGTCAAATGAGGAATAGAGAGAAGGAGAAAAAGGAAAGCGAGAGAAAGAGAGAGAGGTAGGGAGAGAAGGAGAAGAACAGAGAGAGAGAGAGAGAGAATACTGTATGAAATCTCTTTGCATGCCGGCAGCTTTTGAAGTTGTGATATGAGCAGCCACAGAAGTCAGGGAAAGTGACAAATTAGGGGAGAAGCTGTAGTGTGCAGGCAGAGCTGGTAAATCAATTAAAGTCAAACTGAGTGCATACATTAGCATCATCACACACACACACACATACATAAATACAAACACACACACAAACATACATAAACACACACAGATAAACACATACACATAAACACACACAGATAAACACACACTCATAAACACACACGAAAAAAGGAAATATGCCATTTTCTGTTGCTTCTCCCACACAGCAAAGAAAAGGATATAAAATATAATAAATGCCACACCAGTATTTAAAATATTTTGCATAAAGCCAGACTGTCTCTCTCCTTTTGTCAGCCAGGTGGAAGCTATTCATTGTTGCTGGTTTAAGTAAATGTCAGGATTGTATGAGATCCATGATAGTAGGTCCTAGGGGGGCTGGGCTGCGGACCGGGCCCATCCAAACCATAACAGGGTTCCACCGCCCCTCGCTCCATTCCTAGTCTGGATCACAGGGGAACAGAGCCTTTATACCCCTGTCCTTTAACCACGGGGCGCAGCCTGTACCCCTCGTCTTCTGAGAGAGGTGGAACCCTGGACCTTCTTCAGACAGGTACCTATTCTCATATCTGATAAGCACTTCAATTCCTTTATCTATGCATGGAGCACTGGTGCACCCACCCACCCTCCCACACCCACCCACAGCTGATCTGAATACTCTTTATTTAGCCTCTCTCTACCACTGACTTCCATCTACCTCTTGTTGTTTCTATTAGGAATCGACTTCAATTCATGAGGTAACAGTTTGGAGATAAAAGGAAGAGAGAGAAAACCTCTGGATGTGTTTTATCAGAATGTCATTCAGATGGCAGGGTGAGTATTTGCATGACAACAGGATGGAGAACAGGGACTGAGCCCTAGGGAGGAAACTAGCATCTATAAACAGACAGCAGCTTCTGAAATATACTGAACACAATGCAAGGCTATGTATGTCGCAGGCATAGACACCCCCCCACACACACACACACACACATACATACACACACACACACACACACACACACACACACACACACACACACACACCCACTCACACACGCAAATCCATTCCAATATTATACTGTTTTTGTTGTCAATTAAAACAGCACACACTACTTTTTTATGTGTCTAATATGGTTAACATTTTCAAGATTAAGCATACATCATGAAATTATCCCAAAACATGAATAAATATTAAAATGTCATACATTTAGGACACTGCGGATTTTTTAAATAGTAAATAGCGAAACGTGTTTGTCACCACAGAAAAACACTGACACACTGATATTCTGATATTTTAAATAGTTTTGCATAAAAATGCTAATAAAAATAGTTTATGTATAAGTATATGAAAATATAAACAATGTAAGTAAGTTATAAAATCATTTGACAATTCAAAATAGAAGTGTAATAAACAAACATAAGCAATCGAAAAAGGGAAATAAAAATGCATATATAACTGATTTCTATAATACTAAGTAAGAAAGGCCTATTTAATCAGTATGTGGTACAATATTGCTTATGAAAGCACAAAGAGCCTCCATCAACAATAGTGGCCCATTTGATTTGTTCATTTTCCACAAACACAACGAGCATGGTTTGATTTACTTAATGGGTCAAAGACAAATACCTCGCTGATAAACTACTTCATGTTGTTTCATTTAGAAAACAACACAATGCACCTTCAGTAAAATACAAAATGATAAAGAAGAAAACTAGTAAATAGAGTTTACAGAAGCTAAATGGGAAAGTATAAATTAACAGCATGCCTCTAATATAAAATACAAAATAGAGAACAAACACTGCTCTAAAGGGAATTAGATTTTTTTTTAAGTTGACTAAAATGTCACATTTATCTTGAATGATGCTATAGGCTACTCAAGGCAATATGCAGCAGACACATGTCTGCATGTCTGACCAGAGCCAGGGAAAACTCAAATTATGAGTGGGGTCTGGTTGACCGTGTGTGTCTGTGTGTGTGTCTGCGTGCGTACGAGTGAGTAAGAGAGATGGCTGGTTCACCATCAGAGAAAGAAAGAGATAGCTGGTTCACCATCAGAGAGAGAGAGAGAGAGAGATGGCTGGTTCACCATCAGAGTGAGAAAGAGATGGCTGGTTCACCATCAGAGAGAGAGAGAGAGAGAGAGAGAGAGATGGCTGGTTCACCATCAGAGTGAGAAAGAGATGGCTGGTTCACCATCAGAGAGAGAGAGAGAGAGAGAGAGAGAGAGAGAGAGAGAGATGGCTGGTTCACCATCAGAGAGAGAAAGAGATGGTTGGTTCACCATCAGAGAGAGAGAGAGAGAGAGAGAGAGAGAGAGAGACAGAGAGAGAGAAACACACAGAGCGAGAGAGAGAGACACAGAGAGAGTGAGAGAGAGAGACAGAGAGAGAGAGATGGCTGGTTCACCATCAGAGAGAGAGAGAGAGACAGAGAGAGAGCGAGAGAGAGACACAGAGAGAGAGAGAGAGAGACACACAGAGAGAGACACAGAGAGAAAGACACATAGAGAGAGACACAGAGAGAGAGAGAGAGAGAGAGAGAGAGAGAGAGAGAGAGAGAGAGAGAGAGAGAGAGATTGCTGGGTCACCATCAGAGAGAGAGAGAGAGGGGTGGCTGGTTCACCATCAGAGAGAGAGAGAGAGAGAGAGAGAGAGGGGTGGCTGGTTCACCATCAGAGAGAGAGAGAGAGAGAGAGAGAGAGAGAGAGAGAGAGAGAGAGAGAGCGAGAGAGAGGTGGCTGGTTCACCATCACAGGGAGAGAGAGATTATATGCCAGCGAGGTGTGGGGTCCACTTGCAAAACAAGATTTCACCAAATGGGACAAACACTCCATAGAAACCCTGCATGCAGAGTTCTGTAAGATTCTCCTACCTGTCCAAAGGAAAACTACAAACAATGCATACAGGGCAGAATTAGGCCAATATTGACCAACAATAAAAACTACAAAAAGAGGATGGAAACATCTAAAAATAGAGTGACCCCCTCTCATATCATTACCAAGCACTGCAATGCCAAGAGCTGAGCAAAGAAAAGAGTCATCCAGCTGGTCCTGGGGCTGAGTTCATAAACCTGTTCTACTAACACACTGAAGCCTCAGGACCAGAACATCCAATCAATCAGGATAAACCAAATTACAACACAATCAAAACAAAACTACAGTACAAAGTACAGTCTCAGTGAGCACAGCCTTGCCATTGAGAAGGGTAGACACAGGAAAACCTGGCTTCCTATAGAGGAAAGGCTGTGCAACCACTGCACCACAGCAGAACCTGAGACAGAGCTGCATTTCCTGACAAAATGTAGAAAATATACAACAATTAGAGAGTGTCATTTTCCCATATTTGAAACCCTTATTCAAGGTTTCAAAGACCTCTCTGATGAGAATAGGCTACCTGTCCTGTTGGGGGAGGACGCAGAGAGCTGTGGGTTGGCAGCGCACTACATTGCTGCCTGCCAGAAGTTGAGGGACAGTGTCTGACAGACCAATCAACCTGCACATGTCCTCTATTGTTATTGTTCAATGTCTAGTTATTTTGACACTTGGTTATTGTTGTTACTGTTGTCCCGTTGACAATTTTGATTCTTATTATCTTAATATTGTAAATATCCAAAGTAAGCTTTGGCAATATGTACATTGTTACGTCATGCCAATAAAGAAAATTGAATTAAGAGAGAGAGAGAGAGAGAGAGAGCGAGATGGCTGGTTTATCATCAGAGAGAGAGAGAGAGAGAGAGAGAGAGAGAGAGAGAGAGAGAGATGGCTGGTTTATCATCAGAGAGAAAGAGAGAGAGAGAGAGAGAGAGAGAGAGAGAGAGAGAGAGAGAGAGAGAGAGAGAGAGAGAGAGAGAGACAGATCAAGTCTTCACATCTCACTCCTGCTCCTCTCTAAGTACAGGTTCAAATCACACACTTCGTCTCTAGTTTAGACCCATCTCCCCCTCCTGGATGAGAGTGAGCCAGCCTGCCTGCCTGACTGCCTGCCTGACTGCCTGCCTGCTTGACTGCCTGCTTGACTGCCTACCTGACTGACTGACTGACTGCCTGCCTGCCTGCCTGCCTGCCTGCCTGCCAGCCTGCCTGCCTGCCTGACTGCCAGCCTGCCTGCCTGACTGCCAGCCTGCCTGCCTGCCTGCCTGCCTGCCTGCCTGCCAGCCAGCCTGCCTGCCTGACTGCCAGCCTGACTGCCAGCCTGCCTGACTGACTGACTGCCTCCCTGTGTCTCAGTGCAGAGCAGCACCGTGCTTCTCCAGGCTCCTCTCTTTATCCCTGCCTGAGCATTAGATGTCATTACTGCTCAGCGCTCCACACTGACAAAGACAGAGAGTACAGAGAGAGAGATGGAGGGAGGGAGGGAGGGAGGGAGGGAAGGAGAGAGAGAGGGAGAGATGGAAGGAAGGAAAGAGAGAGGGAGCACAGCTCTGGTCTTAGCTGTTTCAGTGATACAAGAGTGCCCCCTACTGCTCCCCTCTGCAGAGTTACAACACACACTTTGATACAACAGCAGAGCTGTAATTGGCCTAACCCACACACACACGCGTGCGCGTGCACTCACTCACACACACACACACACACACACACACACACACACACACACACACACACACACACACACACACACACACACACACACACACACACACACACACACACACACACACACACACGTACGGTAAACAGATATGACTAAGTAGACTTCAATGTGAACAACCCATCCTCATTTATGAGAATGAAATGACTGAGAAAATGGAAAGATGTGTCAGAACAATTACTAGTCCCTTGTGATTTGGTGAAGAGCTGAGTAAGACCATGTTGAACCAGACATTCTTAAAATCACACCCGGGGTGTGACACAAAGACACTTCACAATCACACCTGCACTCTCTGATTATTATCGGTCTAGTTTGTGCAATGAACTCAAGCACAGGCATATTTGAGGTTACACAGATGTATACAGCCAATCAGCATCAGATCCTGATGGAGGCTGTCCACTGTGAGAATGCTGATCACGTTGGAACAGGAAACTGTGTCACTAATAATCACTGACTGCAGAAGTGTGTGAATGAACTGAAGTGTTACAGTAAAGCTCTTTGTGATTAGACTTTGTACGGCTCTTAAATCGTAGACAGTCAACCTTACTACTACACACTAGTATGTGTTATTACTGGGTCCCAGTGGGTCTCTGTGCAGTCTTACCATGAGCTCCATCTCTCTCCAGTCATTCTCCAGCTGCTCCATGGGTCTGGCCCACCAGCTGCAGAACCGGGTGTAACGCTGGCCCTGGAACCAGTACTGCCTCAGCCACTCAAACTCCACCTGCACACAACACAACACACTACAGTCAGGTTAGAGGAACTATATAGGATTATAGGAATAGTTCAGATCCTAGACAGGCAGTGGTAGATCAGTAGATGGTAGATCAGTCAAGCTGTATGAAGTCCAGATGGAAATATTGGAAAGCGCAAACTTGCAAAGACATGGAGGTACAAAAACATGGAGGTGCAAAGACATGGAGGTACAAAGACATGGAGGTGCAAAGACATGGAGGTGCAAAGACATGGAGGTACAAAGACATGGAGGTACAAAGACATGGAGGTACAAAGACATGGAGGTACAAAGACATGGAGGTACAAAGACATGGAGGTGCAAAGACATGAAGGTACAAAGACATGGAGGTGCAAAGACATGGAGGTACAAAGACATGGAGGTACAAAGACATGGTGGTACAAAGACATGGAGGTACAAAGACATGGAGGTGCAAAGACATGGAGGTGCAAAGACATGGAGGTACAAAGACATGGAGGTACAAAGACATGGAGGTGCAAAGACATGGAGGTACAAAGACATGGAGGTACAAAGACATGGAGGTACAAAGACATGGAGGTACAAAGACATGGTGGTACAAAGACATGGAGGTACAAAGACATGGAGGTACAAAGACATGGTGGTACAAAAACATGGAGGTGCAAAGACATGGAGGTACAAAGACATGGAGGTACAAAGACATGGAGGTACAAAGACATGGAAGTATATCTGTCTATCAACGCCAAGGCCTCTACTGTGCTTTAGAGCACGAGTGAGAGACAGGAGATAACAAAAGGTTAAATCTGTCTGTTGGCGATTTCCCCTAGTCAGATATGTACAGAGAATGAAGTGTACTGGAGTCTAGACTTCCTAGAATGTATGTTTACACAGATGGTCATCCCTATGAGAATAGACAACACACCCCTCTCACAATACACCCCTCAACCCCCATTTCCCAAACCAACCCGACCCTAGACGCCTATACGCCACATTGCTCCACCCTCTCCTCACTCCTCTTTCCTCCTCCCCTCCTCCGCAGGGGAATGACAGTTTACTCTGCAGAGAAGCTCCACTGGGAGTGTTTATGTTTTCAGCTCTTTTGAAGTGCTGATTTAATCCTCACAAGGACACGTTACGTAGCCAGGTGTATGGATTTGTATGTGCGTGTGTGTGTTTGTCAGAGAAAGTGTGTGTGTCAGAGATTGCCCCAAATGCCGGTGATGCAAATGCAAGGCGCTCTGAGTTGCCCTCCCCGAAAACATCCTACAAAGCACTGTTCCAGTATCATCCTCCCAACAATACATACACCATTTCATTTGACATAGACAACTGTAGAACACAAGGTGAGGAGTACAAAAGAGTTGCATATCAAATGTGAAAGTGACTACAAGACCTACTGTTCATCTCCAACTACTAGTCTGTGTATTGTTCTTGTAGGGGGCATTAGTATGTATGGTACAGGGTTACATTAGCTCTATAACACATAAGCACAATACAGAGGAAGAAGATGACAAGAATACAAAGACATTTCCACTTCACCCTTTGTTCAGTGGCTGGCCTTCTAGGCTATACCGTGGCACAGGATACAGAGAAACTGTCCGCCATTTTGGATCCAAAGGGGGCTGATCACAGCGGTTTGACATGCAGGAGCTGGGTCACGTACGGGGGGGGTACATGGGCCATAGCACGGTTCAGCACCTTCACAACCACTCCATACAGCAGACCCTTCAAACAAATGTCAGGCTTTATGGCTCTTCAACCCTCCACTCCCCCTCCTTGAACAGTACAGCTCACACACACAACAAAGCAAGAGAGAGGGGACAAACATAGACTGTCCTTTCTCTACCTCCACCCACCGCTCCCCTTCTCTCTCTGATTGTCCGTCTGTCCTTTACTGAGGGAACACAGCCTGTGGCTCCGCTTTGAGCCGACATGGACTCCTAGCCCCCGCGGAGCATGGCGATGGCAGCCTCAAAGCCAGGCGACTGCGGCATCTGTGGGACGCCTGGCATTTGGAGCCTGAGCCGCCCGGCTGTGAGTTACTGAGAGGGAAACACTGACTAAATGCCACCTGCCCAGGTAGAGATCGAAAGAGAGAGATCGAAAGAGAGAGATGGAGAGAGTCATCGCCATCGTTAGGCTAGATTTTCTCCTCTGCCTAGCCCGCTCTGGGTTCTGGGAGCAGGGAGACTGAGAGGGGCCCCTCCCCTGTGGTGTCTCCTGTCATCTCTCCAGGTGACGGACGTGCTAACTGCACATTAGCACTCCGCTCAGCCTCCCACTCACCATGGCGACCCAGGAGTCAAAGCCAAGTAGTCCCTTTCAGTATTTAATGAAGCAGGGTTTTTCCACACCTCTCGGTGGTCCCCCAGCAGACTTGACCAATCAATTTCCGTCTGTTCCATGCCGTGCGGCCCCCGAGGTAGGAGCTGATGAGAGACGGATCGATATCAACCTGCCTCTTTCTGTTTACTTTCCTGGAACTGCCCCCACATCACATCAACCAGGAGCACTGAGCCCTGTTGCCTGTCTCCAGAGGTCCACACTTCACACTCATCACACCTTGGCTACCGTGGACACACACTTACTGACATGGACACACACACACACACACACACACACACACACACCTCAAGGAGATACAAACTGTACTCACAGACACACTCACACAACCTGTCCTTGCTCACCTATAGGCCTAAAGACAATAATATGCTCCAAATTACACATTTCAATTACATTCTTTCTCAACTGAAAATAGGATAAGAAAAGACTGTTCCCTACAGGTCAGTCACAAACTCTCTGACTCCACAAGGAAGAGTGGTGTGGCCTTTTAGCTACTTGACAAACACTGTTACTCACTAGGGAGGGAGGCCTGGAAAACATACTGTACAGGACAGAGGAAGGTCAGAGGAACTACCTGGCTGATTACACTTGTACCTTCCCCCGTCTCTAGCAGAACCAGACATGTGGGACTTACTTAGTGTGTCACACCCTCCAATATTTACTGAGCAGGGACAGGCTTCATTAGGGGGGTCCCAGAGGGCACACTGTCACACATATACCTGGGAAGTGACACGATGGCTTTAAATGAGACAAGACGTTTGTGTCTGGAATTAGCATTTCAAAGCCAAACACACACACACACACACACACAAACAAACAGGGCCGTGTGGCGATGGGATGTGAAGTGATGCTAGCCCCCTGTTCGTGCCAACGTTCCAACACACAGACAGGAAGATTAGAGTAGAGAGGCCAGGAGGGCCTAGAACCAACTAGACACCGGGCTCTCTCTCTCTGCTATGCCAGGTGCTGTTCTCCTGTCCTCTACCCATCAACCCCTGCTTCCACTCCCTCCTCTGGCTACTAACATTCTCCCCCTCTCCCTGAACACATGTTCCTCAGATGGCCGATGTTCAGCTTCATAACCATCACAACCCTAAACACCCCCCTTCCCCCCCTCTATCCCTACCCAAACGACTGTCAAACCCCGCATACACGACACACAGTACTTCAGCATCAGCCAGGCAGCCGGCCGGCCGGTCGATCTCCTGTTTATCACTTTTTAAGGAAATGCCCATAAGGTGTTGGTCAGGTCAGCCTGTCTGACGAGCCTCTGCTTGTTCTCTCTACGGTCGTCCATGTCAAACACGACCCATGCAATATGCGTCCGCTAACCGCCAAAACTAGCCGTCATAGTAAATAACTCTGCCAACAACACATCATTTAATTGGGTGTTCTGCCCTCATGGGCAACTCAGAACAAATGGCCCAATCCATCATCATGGTCCTGGGGACGCCAGGTAGAGTAGAGCAGGGCCAGGCCTCCGAGAGAGAGCTCCATCCCCTCCTCTCCCAGCCTTTTATAAATAGCCTCCTGTTTTCCTAAATAAACGGTGTGCGCCCCCCAGCCAGGCCTACACTGGGTAATCCTGTGGTGCTGCGCTGTGAGCAGGTGTTCTCTCTCTCGCTCTGCGATGGAGACCAGGTGTTGGCTAGGGCTCTCCCTCTCTCTCTTTCTATACCCCTCTCTATATCTCTCTCGCTCTCTCATATTGTCTGAATAATTAATACTGGCTACAACCTTTAAACAACCTCACGCCAAGCTCATCTGTCATGGCGTCCCGTGTGGTTCCTGACTCAGCCCGCTGCTGTGGTTACCTGGGAGTAGTGAGGATAACACATAGAGGGGGAGAGGTGAAGTGCTATTTTAACCATTAGCCCCTGGCAGTCAGGGGCAGGCTGGGCTGCAGAAGGCTGTATTGAGCAAGCTGCCCCAGTAAAGCGTGAACGGCCCCCATAGGGTCTCAGGGCCCCGGAGCCAGATTCACCGATTGTTCTGTGTGAAAGAGGCCATGATCTCGATCCTTAGACAAACAAGAGCAACCTGGACTTATGAAATATTTCTCCTATAACATAAATACCCACGGTAGCTATGAATGATGTCAACTTAAATGTTGACAACCTCTTTATTTTCCTATGGAAGGACCTTAACCCTGGTTATGTGACCGAAAGTAGAAAGGGAATGATTATACACAACTACCCTTTCCTTGAATGAGGGTTCCAAAAGGGTTCTTCGGCTGTCTCCATAGGATAACCCTTTTTGGTTCAAGGTATAACTATTTTGGGTTCCATGTAGAACCCTCTGTGTAAATACAACTCAAAAGGGTTCTTCAAAGGGTTCTCCTATGAGGACAGCCGAAAAACCCTTTTAGGTTCTAGATAGCACCTTTTTTCTAAGCCTGTAGGTAGGAGACAAAGTTAGGCCTATCGTAGAACCCCAAAAGATAGTCACACACAGTCACACACACCCACCTCGTTGTGTATCTCCTCGTAGCCTTGCAGGGTAGCTGGCAGCAGGGACAGCAGGCTGTGGGTCCCTGTTTCTGGGTCTGTGCTCAGGTTAGACAGGGCCTCCCGGCTGCGGGACTGGATGTATTCCAGGGTCCCGGTGGAACACTGTGAGGACAGACAGTCAAAAAAGGTTGGGAAATAATGCATGTATTCTGGGAGCATGAGGGCCTCTTGGAATTCTAGAAGGTAGAATCTGTTAAAGACAGGTAATGGAATATACGGTATCCTATAAAATAAATCAATCATTATTAGAATCAGTCCAGGGTCTCCAAGCCCCCAGTGTACCCCAGGCCCCTCTCACCTCTGCCACTCTGTGTGTAGAGCTGAAGCGGGCTGAGTCTCCAGCCAGAACACAGTGCTGATGGGTCCTGTTCAGGTCATCTGGGGACAGAGGAGGACACACCACGGTCACCACACAACCAACACCAGTCAACTATCCCAAATATTAAGAGGCAATGATGTTCACAACAATTTACTATGAATATAGGCCTACACAAACATTCTGTTTGAACCTTTGTTAGGACACGAGACACCACACCACACTTGTCCACTAGTGGAATGAAGATCGACAGTATAATTGAAATGTCTGTTTAATAACTTTAGTCTCTTTGTTATGATGTCTCTGAGTTATCACCTTGTCGGACCCTTTCTCCCCACTCAAACAGATGGCTCGTTTCAATGTCTTGCTAACCTAACAATGCTATCGCTAAACCTATCAAACGTCAACGCCTTCTATTATATAAGAACACAGATGCCAGAGTCTGGTTATCACCAGAGTCTACCTGAAAAATCTGTCGATGTGCCTTTGAGCAAGGCAGATAACCCTAATTGCTCCTGT
>NW_027039964.1:27843-32843 GCF_034236695.1 Oncorhynchus nerka
CTGGAAACTTGTGGCTAAAGCTGGAACTAGGCCATCACACACTTACCTAGGAATCCAGTGTATCACCAGTTAATGAGAGGCGTTGCAACTTGTGGCTAAAGCTGGAACTAGGCCATCACACTGACCTAGGAATCCAGTGTATCACCAGTTAATGAGAGGCGTTGCAACTTGTGGCTAAAGCTGGAACTAGGCCATCACACACTTACCTAGGAATCCAGTGTATCACCAGTTAATGAGAGGCGTTGCAACTTGTGGCTAAAGCTGGAACTAGGCCATCACACACTTACCTAGGAATCCAGTGTATCACTAGTTAATGAGGCGTTCAACTTGTGGCTAAAGTGGAACTAGGCCATCACACACTTACCGTTGTATCAACTTGTCCTAAAGCTGTGCCATCACACACTTACCTAGGAATCAGTGTATCCAGTTAATGAGAGGCGTTGCAACTTGTGGCTAAAGCTGGAACTAGGCCATCACACACTTACCTAGGAATCCAGTGTATCACCAGTTAATGAGAGGCGTTGCAACTTGTGGCTAAAGCTGGAACTAGGCCATCACACACTTACCTAGGAATCCAGTGTATCACCAGTTAATGAGAGGCGTTGCAACAGTGTATCACCAGTTAATGTGGCTAAAGCTGGAACTAGGCCATCACACACTTACCTAGGAATCCAGTGTATCACCAGTTAATGAGAGGCGTTGCAACTTGTGGCTAAAGCTGGAACTAGGCCATCACACACTTACCTAAAGTATCACCTGGAACTAGGCCTGGAATCACACACTTACCTAGGAATCCAGTGTATCACCAGTTAATGAGAGGCGTTGCAACTTGTGGCTAAAGCTGGAACTAGGCCATCACACACTTACCTAAGAATCCAGTGTATCACCAGTTAATGAGAGGCGTTGCAAGTAAAGCTGGAACTAGGCCATCACACACTTACCTAAGAATCCAGTGTATCACCAGTTAATGCAACTTGTGGCTAAAGCTGGAACTAGGCCATCACACACTTACCTAAGAATCCAGTGTATCACCAGTTAATGTGAGGCGTTGCAACTTGTGGCTAAAGCTGGAACTAGGCCATCACACACTTACCTAGGAATCCAGTGTATCACCAGTGGAGGTGAGCGACTTACAGGAGCAATTAGGGTTATGTGCCTTGCTCAAAGACTAACCAGACTCTGGCATCTGTGTTCTTATATAATAGAAGGCGTTGACGTTTGATAGGTTTAGCGATAGCATTGTTAGGTTAGCAAGACATTGAAACAAGCCATCTGTTTGAGTGGGGAGAAAGGGTCCGACAAGGTGATAACTCAGAGACATCATAACAAAGAGACTAAAGTTATTAAACAGACATTTCTATTATACTGTCGATCTTCATTCCACTAGTGGACAAGTGTGGTGTGGTGTCTCGTGTCCTAACAAAGGTTCAACAGAATGTTTGTGTAGGCCTATATTCATAGTAAATTGTTGTGAACATCATTGCCTCTTAATATTTGGGATAGTTGACTGGTGTTGGTTGTGTGGTGACCGTGGTGTGTCCTCCTCTGTCCCCAGATGACCTGAACAGGACCCATCAGCACTGTGTTCTGGCTGGAGACTCAGCCCGCTTCAGCTCTACACACAGAGTGGCGGAGGTGAGAGGGGCCTGGGGTACACTGGGGGCTTGGAGACCCTGGACTGATTCTAATAATGATTGATTTCTTTTATAGGATACCGTATATTCCATTACCTTTCTTTAACAGATTCTACCTTCTAGAATTCCAAGAGGCCCTCATGCTCCCAGAATACATGCATTATTTCCCAACCTTTTTTGACTGTCTGTCCTCACAGTGTTCCACCGGGACCCTGGAATACATCCAGTCCCGCTGCCGGGAGGCCCTGTCTAACCTGAGCACAGACCCAGAAACAGGGACCCACTGCCTGCTGTCTCTGCTGCCAGCTACCCTGCAAGGCTACGAGGAGATACACAACGAGGTGGGTGTGTGTGACTGTGTGTGACTAACTTTTAGGGTTCTACGATAGGCCTAACTTTGTGTCCTACCTACACTCTTAGAAAAAAATGTGCTATCTAGAACCTAAAAGGGTTTTTCGGCTGCCCCCATAGGAGATTCCTTTGAAGAACCCTTTTTAGTTCCAGGTAGATACCTTTTGGATTCAGGTAGAACCATTTTGAGTTCTGTTTACACAGAGGGTTCTACATGGAACCCAAAAGAGTTCTACCTGGAACCAAAAAGGCCTATCCTATGGAGACAGCCAAAGAACCCTTTTGGAACCCTCATTCAAGGAAAGGGTAGTTGTGTATAATCGTTCCCTTTCTACTTTCGGTCAAACAACCAGGGTTAAGGTCCTTCCATAGGAAAATAAAGAGGTTGTCACAACATTTAAGTTGACATCATTCATAGCTACCGTGGGTATTTATGTTATAGGAGAAATATTTCATAAGTCCAGGTTGCTCTTGTTTGTCTAAGGATCGAGATCATGGCCCCTTTCACACAGAACAATCAGTGAATCTGGCTCCGGGGCCCATAGACCCTATGGGGGCCGTTCACGCTTTACAGTGGCAGCTTGCTCAATACAGCCTTCTGCAGCCCAGCCTGCCCCTGACTGCCAGGGGCTAATGGTTAAAATAGCACTTCACCTCTCCCCCTCTATGTGTTATCCTCACTACTCCCAGGTAACCACAGCAGCGGGCCGAGTCAGGAACCACACGGGATGCCATGACAGATGAGCCTGGCGTGAGGTTGTTTAAAGGTTGTAGCCAGTATTAATTATTCAGACAATATGAGAGAGCGAGAGAGAAAGAGACAGACAGAGAGAGAGGTATAGAGAGGGGTATAGAAAGAGATAGAGGGAGAGGCCTAGCCAACACCTGGTCTCCATCGCAGAGAGAGAGAGAGAACACCTGCTCACAGCGCATCACCACAGGATTACCCAGTGTAGGCCTGGCTGGGGGGCGCACACTGTTTATTTAGGAAAACAGGAGGCTATTTATAAAAGGCTGGGAGAGGAGGGGATGGAGCTCTCTCTCGGGGGCCTGGCCCTGCTCTACTCTACCTGGCGTCCCCAGGGCCACGATGATGGATTGGGCCATTTGTTCTGAGTTGCCCATGAGGGCAGAACACCCACTTAAATGATGTGTTGTTGGCAGAGTTATTTACTATGACGGCTAGTTTTGGCGGTTAGCGGGCGCATATTGCATGGGTCGTGTTTGACATGGACGACCGTAGAGAGAACAAGCAGAGGCTCGTCAGACAGGCTGACCTGACCAACACCTTATGGGCATTTCCTTAAAAAGTGATAAACAGGAGATCGACCGGCCGGCCGGCTGCCTGGCTGATGCTGAAGTACTGTGTGTCGTGTATGCTTAGAGGGGGTTTGACAGTTGTTTGGTTAGGGATAGAGGGGGGAAGGGGGGTGTTTAGGGTTGTGATGGGGATGAAGCTGAACGTCAGCCATCTGAGGAATGTGTGTTCAGGGAGAGGGGGAGAATGTTAGTAGCCAGAGGAGGGAGTGGAAGCAGGGGTTGATGGGTAGAGGACAGGAGAACAGCACCTGGCATAGCAGAGAGAGAGACCATTTTCTAGTTGATTCTAGGCCCTCCTGGCCTCTCTACTCTAATCTTCCTGTCTGTGTGTTGGAACGGTGGCACGAACAGGGGGCTAGCATCACGTCACATCCCATCGCCACACGGCCCTGTCTGTGTGTGTGTGTTTGGCTTTGAAATGCTAATCCCCTGAAATGCTTGTCTCATTTAAAGCCATTGTGTCACTTCCCAGGTATATGTGTGACAGTGTGCCCTCTGGGACCCCCCTAATGAAGCCTGTCCCTGCTCAGTAAATATTGGAGGGTGTGACACACTAAGTAAGTCCCACATGTCTGGTTCTGCTAGAGACGGGGGAAGGTACAAGTGTAATCAGCCAGGTAGTTCCTCTGACCTTCCTCTGTCCTGTACAGTATGTTTTCCAGGCCTCTCTCCCTAGTGAGTAACCGTGTTTGTCAAGTAGCTAAAAGGCCACACCACTCTTCCTTGTGGAGTCAGAGAGTTTGTGACTGACCTGTAGGGAACAGTCTTTTCTTATCCTATTTTCAGTTGAGAAAGAATGTAATTGAAATGTGTAATTTGGAGCATATTATTGTCTGTAGGCCTATAGGTGAGCAAGGACAGGTTGTGTGAGTGTGTCTGTGAGTACAGTTTGTATCTCCTCAAGGTGTGTGTGTGTGTCCATGTCTGTAAGTGTGTGTCCACGGTAGCCAAGGTGTGAAGTGTGGACCTCTGGAGACAGGCAACAGGGCTCAGTGCTCCTGGTTGATGTGATGTGGGGCAGTTCCAGGAAAGTAAACAGAAAGAGGCAGGTTGATATCGATCCGTCTCTCATCAGCTCCTACCTCGGGGGCCGCACGGCATGGAACAGACGGAAATTGATTGGTCAAGTCTGCTGGGGGACCACCGAGAGGTGTGGAAAAACTCTGCTTCATTAAATACTGAAAGGGACTACTTGGCTTTGACTCCTGGGTCGCCATGGTGAGTGGGAGGCTGAGCGGAGTGCTAATGTGCAGTTAGCACGTCCGTCACCTGGAGAGATGACAGGAGACACCACAGGGGAGGGGCCCCTCTCAGTCTCCCTGCTCCCAGAACCCAGAGCGGGCTAGGCAGAGGAGAAAATCTAGCCTAACGATGGCGATGACTCTCTCCATCTCTCTCTTTCGATCTCTACCTGGGCAGGTGGCATTTAGTCAGTGTTTCCCTCTCAGTAACTCACAGCCGGGCGGCTCAGGCTCCAAATGCCAGGCGTCCCACAGATGCTGCAGTCGCCTGGCTTTGAGGCTGCCATCGCCATGCTCCGCGGGGGCTAGGAGTCCATGTCGGCTCAAAGCGGAGCCACAGGCTGTGTTCCCTCAGTAAAGGACAGACGGACAATCAGAGAGAGAAGGGGAGCGGTGGGTGGAGGTAGAGAAAGGACAGTCTATGTTTGTCCCCTCTCTCTTGCTTTGTTGTGTG